>NC_133329.1:82082878-82162074 GCF_042186555.1 Aquarana catesbeiana | reverse complement strand
CACTTTTGCACAGCGGTAACGGTACCCTAATACCACTTTTTCAAACACACCTGTGTTGCAGCCTGCCACAATGCTTGGTATTGCACTACCCCCGCTTTGGGGGCTTACTGCTAAAAATAGCGCATGCACCTATTTTTTGTGTGTGTTGGGCAGCCCATTCCAATGCCCATACGTAACTTAAATTAATGCACATCCACACATTAAAGGTGCTTTAAAGTGGGTCTAAAAAAACCTCCTCTGGGCAGCAGCCCCCCCAATACTTCCCTGAGCTCCATCTCGATCCAGTGATGTGCACGAGAGCCTCAGCTCTCAGGGAACTCTCACTTCTCATTGGCTCGGGCAGCAGTCCCTTCAGCTTCCGGGGGTGATGTCCTCCGCTGACCCTTGCCTGAGATCAGTCTCTGAAGCCAATCGTCTGACTAATAAGTATGGGATGATCAGTTTAGGCTTCAGAGCTCTTGTCCAATCATAACCTATACTCCAATATATACTATTTGTTTTTACAGATATCAGATATGCACATCATCCCCTGATGAAGCGAGGAAAGCTCGCAAAATGCGTTGGGTTAGAGATGTATTATGCATATCTGCACTACATATACTTTGTGATGTTACAATTTTATGGCTATGTTTAGAGGACTATTATGCTACGTTGCTTTTTTCTGTAATCCATGCTCATGTTCTTTGTTGGATGATCTTGTTACCAATCAAAAAAACTGTTACCCTTTTTTACTCATATTTGTTTATCCTTGATCACCATGAACACCAAGTTCCAGGGGCGACTATTGTTTCTCTGCTACATATATAGGGATGGAGGTGTTTCTTGTTAGGGGACAGTTTTCAGACTTTCCTTTTCGGGGCAGCAGTGGGAGCCACTGGCTCTTGCTGCTGTCAATTCCAGCCAGTGTGCCAATGAGGAGAGAGGGAGGCGGAGCCAGGCCGCGGATGTGTGTGAATGGACATGCAGAGCAGCGGTTCGTGAGCGAGCCTGCTTGGTGCCCCCGCGTATTTTTTTTTTTATAAAAATGTTTTCCTATTTATCATCTTATTAACCATTAGTTTACTCCTTTTTCTTTTCTTTTAATTTTTATTCATTTTGTTAAATGTTTTAGGCCCAATTCACACTTGTGATTAGCTGCGGGCAAAATCCGCATGTGCAATGGGATGCTGACTGCTACAGTAGTAATTGCAGCCATCCGCACATAGACAGTCTGCATTCAGGGCTGCGATTAGCTGTGGGAGTTGTCAGCCATTGTTTTCAATGTGGAATCCGCCCGCAGCCCCCAGCTGGTTCTCCCATATGTAATCACTATTACAAACGTAAAGTTAAGGCAGGGTTCACATCTAAGCCACATGCGATTTACAGCAGGAGTCCGTTGCGTCTCCATTCACCGCTTCAGGTCCAATTGCGGTCTGAATTCAGCCCGCGATCTGAATACTGCTATACTGCTATAGTGCTGGTCAGTCACACAGAATCACGTAGATGTATATGTGATTGTTTAGTTCCGGGTAGGGGGCGCATGCGTGGCGATCCGGATGTGCTGTCACATGCTGATTAGCGGATCCCGGCCACAAATCACCAAGGATTCGCGGTCGAGGCTCGCTGATTGGCGGAGCGGATGACAGGAGAGAGATCTGTGTTGGTAAACACAGATCTTACTGACTGCGGGGATGTGTCGGTTTTTGTCTCTGCAAAGCACTCTCACAGTCCCGCTATAATTCATATTTTTTTTTAATTTTACATTTCCAGTATCATGTATCAATTTGTATTGGATGTATGTTATCCTTCTGCATTTAATTATAATTATTGCGATTTCGATTCCTATCAATTATGTTTACTGATTACCTGTATCAAATATTTTATGATTATCGTTATGCTAATTATTGAAATTATATAATTATTATTATTATTATTATTATAATCATTACTATTATTCTATTATTACTTCTATTATTATGTTTATCAATATTATTATCATTATCAATATGAATCAATTTATGTGTCCATCCGTGTTTTACTATCTAAATCAAAGCAGACCATATCTATCTATCTTAATACTATTATAATAGATAGACAGAGAGATAAATAGAGATAGATAGATATATGAGAGAGAGAGAGAGAGAGAGAGATATATCTATATCTCTATCTATCTATCATCATTCGCATTGCATGCCTCACGTAAAGTCTCAATACCTCCTTCTTTATTCACAGTCCCGCTACAAGTTGCTGATCGCTGCCATTACTAGTAAAAATAAAATAAAAGTTCCAGTATATATACACTGTCATTTATAGACCAAGTTTCACGCAAACCAATTAATATACACCTATTGGTTTTTTTTTTTTACCAAAAGACATGTAGCACAATACATTTTGGCCACAATTTATAAAGATTTTTTTTATTGGATACGTTTTATAGCAAAAAGTAAAAAATATAATAATATTATATATATATATATATATATATATATATATATATATATATATATTTCTTTTTCAAAATTGTCAGTCTTTTTTCATTTATAGTGCAAAAAAAACAAAAACCCAGTGATGATCAAATACCACCAAAAGAAACCTTTATTTTTGTGAAAAAAATTATCTAAAGTTAATTTGTGTAGAAGAGTGTTGCATGACCGAGCAATTGTCAGTTAAAGTAGCACAGTGCCAAATAGCAAAAAATGGCCTGGTCACGAAGGAGGTAAAATCTCCTGGAGGTCAAGTGGTTACGTTCGTTTTGGTACTCACTTTTGTTGTCAGCGGTTTAGACATTAATGGCTGTGTGTTGAGTTATTTTGCGGGGACAGCGAATTTACACTGTAAAACAAGCTGTACACTTATATTTATTTACAAAAATGTGAGGGGTGTACTCACTTTTGTAAGATACTGTGTATTTATCTTGTCATCTTAATTCCCTGCATTAGGGTAAAAAATGTTCAGGTAACTGAGCTATTGCTTTCTTCACCCCCCGCCAGAACACAGTGGTTGAGAGAGCTGATCGAATGCTGATCGGCAGACCGTTTTCAGTTCTGCCCCTTCGACAGAAGCCGGACGTTTGGCTGGCTTCTGTCGGACCGCCTGCTGTACACACATGCCGAATGTCAGCGGGTTTCTATTGAACCATCCCATAATGTCCGATATTCAGCCCGTGTGTACGGCCCTTTATACTCATCTGACCCCTCACCCGATCCAGCGCTGTGCCCATTTGTAGCGCCTATCCCCATTCTCACAAGGTTTACTGAGGCAGTAGGAGTTTTAAATCCTGTGACAAGCCATGCTGTCTGTCTCTATGGACACAGGCGGCATGGCTCAGGATTGAGCTTGCAGGTGTACCACCATAGGAAGCCACTTCCCATGGCGGCAGATAGGTATATCATGTTTGACTTTACACTTTCAGTTCTGGTTCACATAGGTGCGATGTGGGAACATTGCGAATCCAATGCCATATGCGAACAGCTGGGAGTGTCAATACAATGTTAATGGCACTTCCATTTCAGCTCGCATATCGCACTGCGAACTGACAGTTAGGACATTAATCGGATCGCATGGGTGTGAACACCCATGCGATCAGATTCTGGTGCGGACCAAAAAAAAGGGTCCTGTGTGAGTTTGGTCCGAATGGGATGCAGATTCAGCCATACTATCTTTATGGCTGAAATCGCATCGCACAGACATTGCATGCGATTTGCACTGCTGTGCGCACCTTTGTGGCAGTCAGTAACAACAAGGTCATTACCGAATCAGGCTCAGGTCAGGCTGACAGAAAACAGCGAAGCCCAATCACTGTGCAGCACTACTTAAAAAGGAAGCAGAGGCTGCCCATGTTAATGATAAACAATGGCTGACCCATATATGTGTGCAGTTTCCAAATATACTCAGAAATGGCTTTTGAAGCATTAGCACAGACTGATTAGATTATCCACTTTAAAATAAACCTGAAAAAGGATGACATTTTCCTTTAAAAAGAGTCAAAGGAACCTTTCTTCTCAGATGAAATGGAGACGGAGACAGGAAACATGAAAAGGAAAAATTTTAAGCAAAAAAAAAAAAAAAACACAGGCATGCTGAAGATTGCATAAAGCGAGGACTGAATATCAATACAAAATACAGATGGAGGAATACATTAGAAGCTGCTGCCCGGGCCGGCTGTCAGAACGGCTTATAATCTCTCTGGGTGTCTCCCTGGAACAAAGCAGCAGGTACAATGTCCCTATTGTAGGATGTGGGCTTGTGGGTTCAGGTTGGGCCAGACCTTACACACCTGCATTTGCTGCTTCTGTGCTTCTTAAAGGGCACCTGTCAGGAGAGAACTATAGAGGCTGTCTGTTGCTGAGAAGACTTGTTACCTGGCTGTCATGCTGATCCTCATTATTAGGGTTTACATACCCTTTAAAGCCCGTCTAAACCCAACAACAAATGTCGATAGTATTCCTTAGTCCTTAGATGTGGTGGCTGCATTCGTTTTCTTTTTCACACCTTTTTTCCCGTTTATTATAACCTGGTAATCCTGTCATGAACACGTATCCTGTCCTAGGGTGATAATCGTACAGAGCAGTGTGGTTAATCCTAGTAAGGGTGTGTGTTAGGACTACATAACACCTCCCTCTTCTCCATAACAGAGTGAAGTGTTACGTAGTCCACAATGATAGCAGGGAACAATGCTAACAAGTAACAGTTCAGGGACAGACAGTAAGCGATCAGCTCACAAGATTTCTTGGCTGGATTTGTTTGCACTTGTCAATCAGATATAATAAAACACTTTCAATGATATATTTAACCACTTGATCGCCGGAAGATTTACCCCCATCATGACCAGGCCATTTTTTTGTGATACAGCACTGCGTTACTTTAACTGACAATTGCGCAGTCGTGCGACGCTGTACCCAAATAAAATTTGTCAATTTTTTTCCCTACAAATAGTTTTCTTTTGGTGGTATTTGATCACCTCTGCGTTTTTTTTTTGTTTTGTTTTGTTTATAGTGCAAAAAATAAGACGAACCATTTTGAAAAAAAATAAATATTTTTCACTTTCTGCTATAAAACACATTCAATAAAAAATGTCCCCCAAAAAAATTCCCAATACCTATTCTGCTACATGTTTTTGGTAAAAAAAAATCCAAAGAGTATATTAATTAGTTTACAAGAACGTTAAACCATCTACAAACTATGGGATATACAGTGGGGACGGAAAGTATTCAGACCCCCTTACATTTTTAACTCTGTTATATTGCAGCCATTTGCTAAAATCATTTCAGTTCATTTTTTTCCTCATTAATGTACACACAGCACCCCATATTGACAGAAAAACACAGAATTGTTGACATTTTTGAAGATTTATTAAAAAAGAAAAACTGAAATATCACATGGTCCTAAGTATTCAGACCCTTTGCTGTGACACTCATATATTTAACTCAGGTGCTGTCCATTTCTTCTGATCATCCCTGAGATGGTTCTACACCTTCATTTTGAGTCCAGCTGTGTTTGATTATACTGATTGGACTTGATTAGGAAAGCCACACATCTGTCTATATAAGACCTTACAGCTCACAGTGCATGTCAGAGCAAATGAGAATCATGAAGTCAAAGGAACTGCCTGAAGAGCTCAGAGATAGAATTGTGGCAAGGCACAGATCTGGCCAAGGTTACAAAAAAAATTCTGCTGCACTTAAGGTTCCTAAGAGCACAGTGGCCTCCATAATCCTTAAATGGAAGACGTTTGGGACGACCAGAACCCTTCCTAGAGCTGGCCATCCGGCCAAACCGAGCTATCGGGGGAGAAGAGCCTTGGTGAGAGAGGTAAAGAAGAACCCAAAGATCACTGTGGCTGAGCTCCAGAGATGCAGTCGGGAGATGGGAGAAAGTTGTAGAAAGTCAACCATCACTGCAGCCCTCCACCAGTCGGGGCTTTATGGCAGAGTGGCCCGACGGAAGCCTCTCCTCAGTGCAAGACACACGAAAGCCCACATGGAGTTTGCTAAAAAAAACACCTGAAAAACTCCAAGATGGTGAGAAATAAGATTCTCTGGTCTGATGAGACCAATATAAAACTTTTTGGCCTTAATTATAAGTGGTATGTGTGGAGAAAACCAGGCACTGCTCATCACCTGTCCAATACAGTCCCAACAGTGAAGCATGATGGTGGCAGCATTATGCTGTGGAAGTGTTTTTCAGCTGCAGGGACAGGACGACCGGTTGCGATCGAAGGAAAGATGAATGCGGCCAAGTACAGGGATATCCTGGACGAAAACCTTCTCCAGAGTGCTCAGGACCTCAGACTGGGCCGAAGGTTTACCTTCCAACAAGACAATGACCCTAAGCACACAGCTAAAATAACGAAGGAGTGGCTTCACAACAACTCCGTGACTGTTCTTGAATGGCCCAGCCAGAGCCCCAACTTAAACCCAATTGAGCATCTCTGGAGAGACCTAAAAATGGCTGTCCACCAACGTTTACCAACCAACCTGACAGAACTGGAGAGGATCTGGAAGGAGGAATGGCAGAGGATCCCCAAATCCAGGTGTGAAAAACTTGTTGCATCTTTCCCAAAAAGACTCATAGCTGTATTAGATCAAAAGGGTGCTTCTACTAAATACTGAGCAAAGGGTCTGAATACTTAGGACCATGTGATATTTCAGTTTTTCTTTTTTAATAAATCTGCAAAAATGTCAACAATTCTGTGTTTTTCTGTCAATATGGGGTGCTGTGTGTATATTAATGAGGAAAAAAATGAACTTTGTTATATTGTAGCCATTTGCTAAAATCACTAAGAGTGAAAAATTTAAGGGGGTCTGAATACTTTCCTTCCCCACTGTAATAATGGAATTTTAATTTTTTTTATACTAGTAATGGCGGCGATCAGAGACTTGTAGCAGGACTGCAATATTGCGGCAGACAATTGGAAACAAACTGAGACTTTGCAGGGACTAGTGGCACCAATACAGTGATCTGTACTAATGACACTGGCTAAGAAGAGGTTAAACATCTAGGGTGATCAAAGAGTAAGTGTGCCTAGCCAGTGTTTTTGTGTCCCTTTTACTAAGGGAAGAGATGGATTTTGTCCCCTGCTTTGCAGGAACACAAGATTCATCCTGTCCCCCCTGTCAGAATGAAGATCGATCTGTGTATTTTATCGATGAACGGTGGGTGCCCGAGGACATCCAGTGCCCGGCACCTGCAGATCGGCTTCTGCTGTGAATAAACTTCCCCCCAGGCATAGTGTAGAGTCATCTTTAGCAGTACAACTGCTATGGGGTGATCTTTAAGTGGTTAATAGATGAAAAGGGAGCAAACAAGAGCATTTTATTGTTAACATACTTTAAAGGCAATGAAACAGATTTGTGCTTGGCCAGCATCTGGTAGGAATTAGTAGGTCAGTGAAAAGAGCTAGTATGGCTGCTGAAGAACTACAGAGATAAGCAAATCCAATAAAGCGAGAAAAGAATCCGAGAGTCTTGTGCAGCGACTCACCCATTAATGATTTCCTTGTTCTCGGCCCTGATAAAATGCTCCTCGGGGGTTAGGATGCAGAGAGAGTACTTCTGGCCAGTGCGGCTCTCCGCGTCTATAACGTCCGTGCATTGGTTCATGTTTATCGTCCCCTGAGGGAGAGTAGTAGGCTGCAAGAGAACATAAACACACTTAGTATATCTCAAGAGCTTCAAACAAAAAATAAAAATAAATACAAAAACAAAATGCAACAAATGTAACAAACACATATGATACATAGAGAAAAGATTTCTGCTGTTATATTATAAAAAATTTAAAAAAGATGAGCAGGGGGGGGGGGGGGCTAGAATGGCAATAATAGATGTAGCTTCTATATGGGGAAAGAACCAAATCAATAGATGCAAAGGTTATGAATCTGTGCATACCCTGTGCAGAGAGCGGAGCTGTGGGAGGGGCCCAGCAAGCCCCACCCACTACAGGCTGTCTGCAGAAAACTACAAGAGGGGCGGAGACAAGACCAGTCACCCTGCACAAGGAGAGAGAGCAGCAGTGAGCGGTCTTTATTGCAGGAAGCTCCTGCACAAAGGGGAAGTCAAACACTGGATTCCACAGATCTAGAAGAAATACACAAAGCACACCAATATATATATAAAATACACATACATATATATATATATATTTATATTTATTTATTTTTTGCGGAAATTAACGATTAATTCCTCGATTTTTTGATCGATCAAAATTCTTTTGATCGTTACTCGCCTCTCCGCCAGCTTCAGGGAGTTCCGTCGGAGATCCGGTGACGTCACGGACATCGACCTCACCAGACTTTTCCCCCCTTCCCCAAGTGCCTCCATCTGTTAACAAAGGGAAAGAGGGAGGAGTCCGGTGACATCACTGGACAGTGATGGTAAAAAATTACTTATGTCAGTGCTACAGTTTGAATTTAAAACGTATTTGTGTGAACTGTGAAGTTAAGTCATGGATTGTGGAAACTAACTAGTGTCGGGTGATTGTATATAGTGTATACCACATTTACCACTGACTAATGCAGAGTTGCAATGCAAGGAGATCAGCTAAAAGTAGATCTGTATGTGCGTTATAATTAATATTAATTGAAATTAGTTGATTATTCGATTAAAATGTTCCTGTTCGATTAATGGATTTTTTTTTTTTCATCAGTAACAGCCCTAATTATATATATATATATATATATATATATATATATATATATATATATATATATATATATATATATATATATATATATATATATATAATTAGGGCTGTTACTGATGAAAAAAAAAAAATCCATTAATCGAACAGGAAAATTTTAATCGAATAATCAACTAATTTCAATTAATATTAATTATAACGCACATACAGATCTACTTTTAGCTGATCTCCTTGCATTGCAACTCTGCATTAGTCAGTGGTAAATGTGGTATACACTATATACAATCACCCGACACTAGTTAGTTTCCACAATCCATGACTTAACTTCACAGTTCACACAAATACGTTTTAAATTCAAACTGTAGCACTGACATAAGTAATTTTTTACCATCACTGTCCAGTGATGTCACCGGACTCCTCCCTCTTTCCCTTTGTTAACAGATGGAGGCACTTGGGGAAGGGGGGAAAAGTCTGGTGAGGTCGATGTCCGTGACGTCACCGGATCTCCGACGGAACTCCCTGAAGCTGGCGGAGAGGCGAGTAACGATCAAAAAATCGAGGAATTAATCGTTAATTTCCGCAATATATATATATATATATATATATATATATATATATATATATATATATATATCTTTTTTTTTTTCTTTTTTTTTTTATTATATTATATATAAACAAATATAGAAGAAAATTATATCCTGGCAAACTTGTGAGTGGTAATTGTGCCAAGAAATAAGTGAAATTCCTTAATAATTAACTCTTTATATCAGATTTGGTCATCAAGGTGCAAGCAGCATGTTCTGTTACACAATACATGATAAAAAGGGAAAAGGTTGCATATTTTTAGGAAGTACATGGTTTTTATAGCATAGTTTATTCGTTTTTTTGTTATTTTTTTTTAAAAATGACATGCTTTTATTCAGACTGGTTGGCATTTCTCCCTCAACTCATTGATCTGTGTTCAGTGCTCTGTGTGTTCGTAAACGCATAACTCTGTGCTGTGATTGGGACAGTCGATCAGCAGGTATACAGCCAAAATCATTGGCTGTATCCTGCTGACAAACTCGTGCTGTGTCCAATCACAGCACAGATCAGCAGGGGGCACGTGCACCTGAAAACGAGGAGCGGATTGCCGCTCACTAGCTGGTACATTACATGTCTTTCATACTCACTAGATTAGTCTTCTGTATTTTGCAAAAAACCTGGCTATCTTGCTGCTCTTTATCTCCCCCTTCTGTTCATATCCCCAGTGAACCTAGGGATTTTGCACCTGTGGTGGTAACTCTGCTCAGTTTTCAGTGAGTTTCTATGCTAAGCATTTCCTCCCCATCTCATCTGAGCAGCCCATGTGACTATAGAGTCACACATGTGGGTGAATACAAAGTGGTAAATGACAGCCCACTCCCTCCCTCCTCCTCCATGCCCACTAACCAGCTAAACACATTGGGGGTGGGATATTACATGTAGATTGATGGAGGCTTCACCTCCCTCTTATTCTAAGACCCAGGCTGGAGGGGTGTGACACAGCCTATGACTGACAGAAATCCACCCACACCATGTTTTTACCAAAAAAATAATACAAATTTGATTTAAAATTTATAGTTGTGTGACGATTTAAAAGTTTTTTTTTTTTTTTTTTTTTTTTACTCTATTTCAAAAGCTGTTTTTTTTTTTTTGAACATGTGACCAGCAGCAGAAGACAAGAAGCTTCTCCTGCTTATTTTTTATAGGCTGGGAAAGATCTGGGTCATGTGACAGCTGTATATCTATTAGGAAAAGGGTACTTTTTTTTTATTATTATTAAAATAATTACAGTGCCATCATTCATACACAGAAATAGAAGGGACAATGTAAATTAAACAGCGTGTTTTTACCATTCACTTTAAGCTGGCCATATACTACTGAAATTTTGTTCATTTGTTTTGTTTTAAGAACCTTTGTTCGATTCTATGGCGGTTGAAGGATACGTAAAGGTTTGTTTAAAAAACAAAAAAACAAACCTGTCATACTTACCTCCTCTGTGCAGTTGGTTTTGCACAGACTGGCCCGATCCTCCTCTTCTGGGGTCCCTCAGCGGTGTCCCTGGCTCCTCCTCTTCTCGAGTGCCCCGTTGGAGAGCCGCTCTCCCTCGGGGCACTCATGCGGGCGCGCTCCCGTATCCTCCTGCTGCATCCATTGACAGACAGCAGTCCTCACCCCCGCCCCCCGCGTCCTTGGATTTGATTGAGAGCAGTGGGAGCCAATGGCTGCGCTGCCCGCCATATATGGGGTAAGTGCTTCTTACCCAACCGACCGGACCTCAAAAAAATTACCACCAGCCGCCACTGCTTCAAAATGTCCTGTACACACTAGTGGAATGTCCGACAGAAAAAGTCAGACGGAAGCTTTTCATCGTCTATTCCGATCGTGTGTAGGCCTCATTGGACTTCTTTTTTCAACAATTCTGATGGACCTAGAAATGGAACATGTTCTAAATATTTCCGACGGAACCTATTCCTATCGGGAAAACCGCTCGTCTGTATGCTGTTCCGACGGACCAAAAACGACGCATGCTGTGAAGCAAGTACGAGATGGAACCTATTGGCTACTGGCTATTGCACTTCTTTTCTAGTCCCGTCATAAGTGTTGTACGTCACCGCGTTCTGGACGGTCGGGCTTTGGTCGGACTTTGGGTTGACCATGTGTAGGCAAGACCGCTTGAATGGAATGCCGTCGGAGAAACCTTCGGAGTTTATTCCGACGGCTAAACCGGTCGTGTGTACGCGGCATAACAGTAAATGTGGTTATTGTTTGGGAAGTTCTACTTATTTCAAAATTGAAGCCAAAAGAAGTGCTTTTGAATGACATTCGTCAAGTCATTGAATGTACAGAGAATATTCGTACAAACATTTGTTTAAAAATCTACTAAGCATACTGTTGACGGACTTACAACCTCTGCTGGAAGTCTATTCCGAGCATTAACTACTCTTTCAGTAAAATAATATTTTCTAAGATTAGTTTTGAACTTTCCTCTAGTTAGTTTGAGGGCATGTCCCCATGTTCTTGATCTTGGTTTTATATTGAAAACCCTGCTCTCACTCACACCCTTCATGTATTTAAAGGCCGTCTCTCCTTTTCTTTCCTTCCTCAAGACATTTCCTTTATTAAAAACAAAAAAAATTACTTTATAAATAGACTTTATGGGAGAGGTAGTGCTTCAAACATTTACTCATCTGTTTGTGTTACTGATTACAGGGTAAGGGTAAGAAGTACCGTATTAGAATGAAAGGTTTCACCCATATGGAGCCTGGTAGGGGGCGGTTGGTGTCCTCACACTAAATTACAGGGCAGGTAAAATAGATAAGGTTATAAAGAACATTGCTACGCAAACTAATAAAGACGACGGCATGGTAATGACCAATTAGAGGCCATCTCAGCACAGTTACTCTGCACCAATCTTCTCTACACCGAGGAGAACGCAGATGATGTGTCTCGCAAACAAGAGAAGAAACCGGGCAAACCGGTTTTATTGAATTGTACCAGATGCTACAAGTCTGTGTCATGCATGAGAGGCACTACAGAGGGCTGCGCATTCCCGATGCCTTGTTGTATCACACGATGCCTTGCTTCCAGGAAAAGGTCAATGCTGGGGAAAGCTGCAGCGTGTACAAAGCCTGCGGGGCCGCTCTTCTCTCACACTAGAGCAGCCAAGAACCCGGGCTGTACTCCTGCAGACCCCACTTGGAAAGGAAACCCGGGCTGAATGACAAAAAGTTCACCCTGTGCAGGGGGAGTAGGAAAAGAGCAAGACAGGGAGGCAGAGAGCGGGGAATAAAGCCCTCATTATTGTAATCCAACTCCCAGGCCTCAGAGCACGAGAGATGAAAGACTGCTGAATGATTCCTGCTTACACGACGCTAGAGAAAGGGCTGCGGGGGGCTTCATCCGGGGTTTCTGCTCCACTCCATCTCCAGAATTAGAAGCTGCAACATTTACAGAGACTTATGAAAATACGAATTATTTGATGGTATTTGCTTTTTACTGTATTGAGAACGAAACAAAGATATATTATTTAAGAAATATGATAAGCTACCCCAAGTGGTCAATGCATATGTAGACCCTCCGAAACCATTAAGTCCAGGTGTCTCCAGTGAAGGGCACTGTTATCACAACAGCGTACAAAGACATTGTAGACACTGGTTTCCTTCCAACCTTGTGGTAGCAGTTTGGTGGAAGTTCTTTTCTGTTCCAGCCTGACTGAACTCCTGTATGCAAGGCCAGTCCCTTAAGGACAAGGTTTGATGAGTTTGGTGTGGAGGAACTTGAGTGTCCTACACAAAGCCCTGACCTCAACTCTACTGAATGTTTTTATGATGAATTGGAATAAGCTAGATACGCTCAGCCAACATCTCCATATAGACATGGTTTAAAGAGTTTGGTGTGGAGGAACTTGAGTATCCTGAACTAAGCCCCAACCCCAGCCCACTGAACATCTTTGGAATGAAATGGAACTAGCCAGGTCCTCTCATCCACAGCCCATCTTCCCATCGCACAGGTTTCTGGAATAAACTCTAAAAGTATTCGGTGCTGTAGCAATAGCCAGCTGGATACTGGAACCTATGCGATATGTAGATATTCACCAACACACCAAGGATCATCAACTTCATCCAAACGTTTTTTTATTCAAAGAATGATCACATCACAAACTGGTGTAGTGCAACGTTTCTGAGCCACGCAGGACCCCTTCGTCAGGCATATATATTTTCTGATATGTACACAAATCATGCATTCTGTATGCAGGCCAACTAATCGGCTGACTAACGATTATGAAAATAGTTAACAACTAATTGTTGTCATTTAATCGATTAGTTGTTTCAGCCCTACACTGAACACCTTTGGGATGTATTGGAATGAGCCAGGTCTAATCATCCAACATTACCATAAAGACATTGTTTGATGAGTTTGGTGTGGAGGAACTTGAGTGTCCTGCACAAAGCCCTGACCTCAACTCTACTGAATGTTTTTATGATGAATTGGAATGAGCCAGAGCCGCTCAGCCAACATCTCCATATAGACATGGTTTAATGAGTGGTGTGGAGGAACTTGAGTGTGCTGCAATGAGCCCTTACCTCAAACCTACTGATCACTTTTGGGTTGAATCGCAACGCCGCCTGCAAGCCTGTTTTTCTTTCGTCCCAACATCAGTACCCAACTTCTTTCATCCGAGTGGGTCCAAATCCCCACAGATGCACCGAGCCTGATAAACTATTGTTTATCACAGGGTTTTTGGCACACATGGGATATTAACACTGTGAAAATTGACTTTGATAACTTTACAAGCCTGCATGAAAAAACTCCTGACATTATACTATACAACAGCAGTAGCATTTTTCAAGAAAGTTCTACCTTTTATCATTAAAAAGCCATCCCTGATCTTCAGTGTAGTGACTATGTTCAGACTGAAATGATGTCATCAGTCTGCTGCAGACAGGGGGGGCATTTCTTCAGTCTCCTCTCCTGCAGTGATCCGACTGCCACATTGTAACTTTGTATCAAGTCAAAAAGGTGAGAGTCTGCAGTGGAGGCTGATATGTCTCAAGACACAAAGAACACCCAAGAACTGCACAGGCACCAGGATTTCCATGACCAAGTTGGCATCTCAGTTCAGGAAGTAGATGCTGACCCTGGATGATGCTTGAACAAAGATGGCTCCCGTCCTGGACAGAAAAACAGATGTAAGCATTGTCAGGGGGAGTTCTTTAATCCCTATGAGGGGTAGTAGCTACCTGGAAGTGTGAAACGTCCACATTACATAGAATGCATTCACTTAATATGACAACATATAGTTCCAAAGCTAGGTCCACATAAATCACGGTTTACGGTTTGTGCCAGTATAATCTTTAATCCTTCCACTGCCGTGGATTTAGTTCTTGCGTCTGAAGCAGCAGGAGTTAGTAATATATGCTCCATGTGGGAGCGACAGTCTCTTCCTGTACTGCTGACAGCAGTTTCACCAACCAGAAAGTGAGGGAAACTTTCAATCAGAACACAGACAGAAATAAAAATGCTTTTCCTTAGCAGATTGAATTCCCTGTCAGGTTTATTTTTGCATCTGTATGCCTTTTTCAGATTTTTCCTCACTTCCTCTCTGATGAAAAAGTTGTCACCAGGACAGGAAGTGATCGTAAATCTCTCTCTGGAGCCCCAGATAGCAGTAATATCTGAAAAGCGTTTATATCCTTCCCCATTCTATCCGAAACAAACTTTTTGGCTTGCCATACACAAGCACTCAAAGCTACGTTTTTTGTTTTTTTTTTTTCTTCTTATGCCCCGTACACACGGTCGGATTTTCCGATGGAAAATGTCCGATCGGAGCGTGTTGTCGGAAATTCCGACCGTGTGTGGGCTCCATCGGACATTTTCCATCGGATTTTCCGACACACAAAGTTTGAGAGCAGGCTATAAAATTTTCCGACAACAAAATCCATTGTCGGAAATTCCGATCGTGTGTACACAAATCCGACGGACAAAGTGCCACGCATGCTCAGAATAAATAAAGAGATGAAAGCTATTGGCCACTGCCCCGTTTATAGTCCCGACGTACGTGTTTTACGCCACCGCGTTCAGAACGATCGGATTTTCCGACAACTTTGTGTGACCGTGTCTATGCAAGACAAGTTTGAGCCAACATCCGTCTGAAAAAATCCTAGGATTTTGTTGTTGGAATGTCCGAACAAAGTCCGACCGTGTGTACGGGGCATTACCCTTGAGGCCAAATGCAGGAAGCCATTTAACAGATAAATCCTATTCCCCAAGGGGGAAAGCCAAAGTCATGTCACCACTTCCTGCTAAACTACACAGCTTGGTTTATACATGAAAATCGGGAGATGTGATGAATACAACTACTACAGAAATCAAGTTTCAAAATGAGCCTGGGACCCTAAGGGATCTAAAGTCAGCACTGGGAATGTCAGTTCTACACGGATTAATGGTCTGTTTTCACGGTGAACCGGTAAGCTGCCAGCAAGCAATCTCCTCTGCGATTTGCTTATAATACATGACCCCCCCCCCCCCCCCCCCCAAAAGCTATTGCTATGTTTCCTCGGGCACAGTCACAGGACAGAGGGGTTATTATTGCTATGGAAATGCAGAGTGACTGGAGCTTCTCCAGCAACAAGAGGTCTAAGACACATTTGCTGGTAAACAGTGTACAGGACACTTCACCAAGGAGACAGAGATATTGATGGACGGCACCAGGCAGGAAAGTTCACATTGACTCAAAATAAAAACAAGGGAGAGATAGTTCAGGATTGGGTCAAAAAGAAAAAAAACGCAGGTGACCCCACACCATATTGTTGAACTTATCAGTTTGCTTAAGGCCAGTCACATTTCTGTGGCATGGGGTACTGAAGTCCTTTTCTGGAAAAAATTACCAGTCCTATTATTTTTTTGCCATTGATCACAGTCATCAAGTCCAATTTCTTTACTGGCCAGGTTGGTAAAATGCTGGGTAAGCAGCAACCCTAGTCAGCCCCCAATGGTTCCTAGTGAAGTCATAGTCTGTTTCCCCATTGTTGGACATTGTAGTACTATAGCAGCCTTTCTCAACCTTTTGAACATTGAGGAATCCTTGAAATAACGTTCCAGTCTCAGGGAACCCATGCTAATAATTACTACTACTGTATATCTACATCTCCCAGTACATTAGCATAATGGTCAGAGGGAAGAATGTTCCCCTTACAGATAACTAAAACGATCATTGGGGTCAGTGGTTACTTATCTGAGAGGCAGAAGTTGCTCATTGCTTGAGAAAACCCTGGTAATCTCTGGTGGAATCCTGGATGAGAAAGGCTGTGCTTAAAGTGGATGTAAACCAAATTCATGAAATCTGACCTGGGCACATATCTGTAGTGTTTTCTTATCTCTCTCCAAAGCCCTGAGTCCCATGTCTTTCTGCTGTTTCGTTCCTCTGTTATCAGTATAACTTCTGACAAGTACTCAGACAGCCTAAAATGTGTGTGTGTGTGTGTGTGTGTGTGTGTGTGTGTGTGTGTGTGTGTGTGTGTGTGTGTGTGTGTGTGTGTGTGTGTGTGTGTGATTAGCAGAGAGCAGGTCTGGTCACAGCACAGCTCTGAAAGTATCTTCATCCTTCTGTCTATGTGGAAGGGGGTGTGTGCCTTTCCTCCAACCAGCTGTCACAAAGTGTAAGCCAAGACTACACTCCTGCTGAATGTGGAAGTAAAAATTCTAACACGATGTAAGAATTCTAAAGAATATAGAAAGAAGAAGACAGCTTATATACATGTAAAACGTATGTGGGGATATTTGTTTCATCTCTGTGTATCAACTGAGGCTGTTCACCTCACTCGGTATAGGAGAGGGTTTACATTCACCTTAAGGAGCTGAGGAAGAGGGGACCTACCCTCGAAACGCATCAGACATTTGTAGGGTCTTCCACGCACTTGGAATCGGCACGGTGGACCAAGCCATTGGCTATGTACAAGGCATTAGCCTCTAGTTGATGAAGATCCAAGGTTCCCAATTGCCAGAACATCCGCCTTGAGCGCAGGAGGTTGTTTGCTTTGTTTATGCATAAAATATGGCAAAAACCCTCCTAAAAACAGTGCCTATGCACTCCAGTATTTTCAGCCTCATAGCTGTATATGTGCAGTGTGAGATCATCTAAGGCACTGCTGCCTCTGGTTGTTGGTCTCATAGGATTTGGTGATGTCAACAATGTGTTGCTCAGTGTTCTCTGTGCTGGAGAGGAAGCTGTACCTGAGGGAACTGTAGTACAAGGATCTCCCTGCTTCTGCTTCACTCATTCTATGCTTACGCCACCTCACCTGCTGCCCCCCGAATATTCCCCCACCAGTCATTAGTGAGGCAGTTCTGATATGAGGCGGCAAAGCCCTGCTCCTCTACTAAGATGACTGTCTCTACACAGAGCTAAACAAGGCATGGGAAATCAGTAATGGGGAAAAGATCAGCTGTACTGGTGACTAGTCCTTTGTCCTCTGCTTGACATTTTTGGGCACAGCTTCCAGAGTTCAGGTCCTCCAATTCTACTATCTGCATTGCTATCAGGAACATGCACAGTGTGGACAGTTTGGATGGAAGTCCATTAACCGACTGATACGCTTTTGGGTTGTAGAAGAAAACCACATTGCCTGCAAGTATCCCAAGACCATAGTGATGAAGGGCAACAGTGCTCTCTTTAACAGCTGATCAAACGAAAGTTTTAACAGTCCCATTCATCAAAATTTGATCTACCAATCCACTTTTGTCAATCAGATTGCTACAAACCGCTCGAAATTTACATGCTGGGCACAGGGTTGGGAGCCCAAGAACTCACCACTAGAAGCAGACGTGTCAAAATATACAAAAAATAAAAAATAAAGAATAAAAAAAAAAAAAATACATGGAACCATTTTCTGACATTTACATTGTTTGGCAGTTTAGTGTCAGAAATAGTCTCAATATATATTAGTAGAATTCATAAGAGAAAATTTCATAAGAGAACTTGTAGCCTTGTGCTTCACAATAAAAAAAATAAACCCAGAAAGTGAAAATAGGTGAAAGTAGATGTCATCACTGACTGAATGGCATTTAGTTTACTTGTTTTCACTTTATACTTCCTCTGTTGCATATCAGTGCTGCAGATCTCCTTCAACCTCTTTGCAGCCATTTCAGGTCTACATGCACTTGCTGCAAGTCCTTGCCCAAGGCAGGGTTGTGGATGGTGATAACTGTGGAACAGGCCTGTGTAATGTGTGCCGGCAGGGCCTGCTTGCAGTCTACAGTGGAAGCCCATGTGACAGCACAGTGTGTGGAACCGATAGTAGCTATGCCACTCCAAACTTTCACACTCATACCATCACCATTGTAAAACCAGCTTTAAGAAGATTCACAACAGATAGTCTTGACCTTTTATTCATCCATCTGTCCTCTATTTATAGGGCACTTTTCATTTACGCTAGCTAAAGTACAGCTTCAATAAATGGAGGAGGAGTGTAAAAAGGGCTGTCATAGCCACCACTCTTGATGACTGCATATGACAGGTCCCTCGGCTCCACACTGGCAGAGTAAGGCAGCGGTGATGGAGTAGGTGGCATCAGAGGAAGGAAGGTTTCAACTAAAGCACCAGCCAGCAGCACAAGGCAAATATAGCACTGACTGCATGAGATTCTACTGGCTGACTCTACACTAACTGCAGCAGTCTGTTAAGGTGACAACTGATATATTGCAGTGGACAGGAAAAAGACTCTCCACGTTGAGTTTTGTGACCCAACACAAGGGTCGTCCAAAAGCCATTTCCATTGCTCAGCATGTCTCCAGCTTGCACAGTTGGAAGATAAATCTGAAATGTAAAAATAAACCTAAAAAAAAAAAAATTAGAAACTTTGAAATGACGTTCTGCAGAAAATTGTCGGGTCTCAAACTTCCGCTGACTGCTGTTTAAAGCACCAGGTGGGAGATGTCCTTGTGAAATAAGAAATACTAAATACTAAAATAGACCTCTTTATGGTTCCTCTTTCTATAGTGGAGACATCCACAAAAGGTGGACCTCTTCCCTGTTCTTTTCTATAGTGGAGACATCCTTGTGACAGCCACAAAGGTGGACCTCTTTATGGTTCCTCTTTCTATAGTGGAGACGTCCTTGTGATGTCCACTGAGGACCTCTTTATGGTTCCTCTTCCTATAGTGGAGATGTCCTTGTGACATCCACAAATAGGACCTCTTCATGGCTCCTCTTTCTATATAGTGGAGACGTCCTTGTGACATCCACAAAGAGGACCTGTTTATGGTTCCTCTTTCTATAGTGGAGACACCCTTGTGACATCCACTGGTGGAAGACCTCTTTATGGTTCCTCTTTCTATAGTGGAGACATCCTTCTGACATCCACAAAGGAGGACCTCTTCATGGTTCTTCTTTCTATAGTATAGACATCCTTCTGACATCCACAAAGGAGGACCTCTTCATGGTTCTTCTTTCTATAGTATAGACATCCTTCTGACATCCACAAAGGAGGACCTCTTCATGGTTCTTCTTTCTATAGTGGAGACATCCTTGTGATGTCCACTGAGGAGGACCTCTTTATGGTTACTCTTTCTATAGTGCTTCATCTATATTGCTGAAATGTCAATCTAAGACGGACCAAACTTTTTTTGTAATAAAATGCGAAAGAACTCTAAGTGAGTCAGGGTTAACTTCTTCCTCTCCTTAATTTCCCCAAAACAAATGCCTTGGGAGGAGAGTGTAATTGGAACACGACCTTATACCCAAAATAACTAATCTGTCTGCTTCAAGCAGCATACAAAAAATGTAAGATTCCACCAGTCGAGCGGGGTCTGTCTGTGCCCTTATATGGATATGATGTGAGAGAGACACGGCTCCCTACTTCATCTCACACACTCGCTTTCTAGCAAATCGCTTTGTGGCCTTTCAGCGTCACCAGCTGTGGTAATCGCAAGCTTGCCCGTTTAACCTTCTCCAGAGCTGGGCCGGACTCGGCCTGTCTCAACTGAATTCTGCGTATGAAGGCGGTCGCTCTTACATTTTTAGGAAAACTTATTTCAGAGTTTCTAGCAAAGAGGGAACGTTAACGCTTTAAGCCAAATCCAAACTTCTGAAGATCAAAACGAATCGATGCCAAAAATCCGCTCGCAATGAAAACGTAAAATAGAAAGGAGCGCAGTTAACTAGTTTCCTGTCATGCTGATCTGACAGTTTTCAAGTTTTTTGACCCAGACCAGGCCTACAGAACTCCTGAACGAAATACGTATTTCAAGTCAGGGGTTTAGATTAACTGAAGTCAAAGGATGCATCAACACCAAACGTGCATGCAAAATGCAGCTTTGGGTTAGTTTTTCCCCAGTTGTGTTTTCTTCTCGGCGTCCAGGGGGGAAAAATAAAAATGTCTTGTGTGCATGAGACCTAAAGTTTAAAAAAAAAAAAAAAAAGCCAGCTGCTGGTCAGGTATCTGTGTGGATCCCGACAATATAGTTGGGATCCTTCCAGAGCCTAAAGCCTGGTACACTATCAGTTTCTTTTCGTTCAACGCAGCGGGCTGATTGTAAAAAACAAAAAAACAAACTCCTGAACAGCTCGGGAGGGCCTTCTGTACTAACTATGCAATGTTAGTACAGCGACCTCCCCATAGAGGTATTTTATTCTGGAAGTTTTCATGTAAATGTTCCAGATCGGCTCTCGAAAGTAGTGTACTGACCAACAGAAAAACAAACGAACGATCTGAATACGGATATTTTTATCTGACTTTCTAATAGTGTACTAAGGGTTAAGTGCACTCCTGTGACGCACAAGAGCTTCGGTCATACTTTTGATGCTAGCAATAGACTGCGTCAGATGTCATTTTTGATTTTGCCACTTTAGACACTCCAAGGAGCGGAATCAGTCATCCGTCAGCCTCGGTCACGGTTGAAAGGAGGAGAATATCTCATCAGCTTGCCCTTTAAATGGCAGTAATGGAGCTCCGGCCATGGCTAGATAGTGTTGGTACACAGAGGACGAACGACAGAGAGTCTACGGGTCGGATCAATGACATGCAGGTATGCAGTGCAGGTATGAAACAGGACAAACCTGTGTGGAGGGATGTCAGCACCAGCTCTAAACGTGCAAAACAAAACGGCTGTGTGTGTTTACACTCCCAGCTATGCGCAGAGTATGCAGGCGGGAGCCGTGTATTCATACCGCCCCCCCCACACACACACACAAGATATTCCCACATCCAGAGCACAATGACACATTCATAGCACTGTAATCTTCTCGCTGCGTTTGTTCATGGAACAAGCTGACGCCTGCTCCACCTGAGCAGTGATAGGGACACGGCCCCCCCCTTCTACAAGACAGTACAGAGAAGGGCTGACTTACACAGGCCATTGTTTAAGCAGAACTCCGGCCTTCCCTTCAGTCTTACACAGTTGTACTGGCTCCCTCCTGGACTGAAATTGCTCACTCCGATTTCACTGCACACTGTGAGCTTCTCACAATGTGCATTAGAAACTGCTTGGCTCATTTTGTGGCTAGACGACATCCAAGATCATCTAACCCTTTCCTTGACAACCTGACTGTCCCGAGCCTGCCCCCTTTCATTCACTGGATTACTACTCTTTGCATCACATGTGGGCATAGCCTAGGGTGGTCTGTAGGCAAATAAAGCCTCCTCCAGACCGACATGCACCCGTCAAGTCATTTTCCCTATTCACACCAGAACGTATCGATTTGAATGTGAACTGAATCGTCTCAGGGCGCTTTTTGCCACCGGTGTCCATCTGCGGTATAAACGCAGAACTTTACCCCATAGAGTCCCGACGCGCTTACAACAAATACACATATTTTTGGCCAATTTTTAGACAGGGTCTAATTAACTTACCAGCATGTCTTTGGAGTGTGGGAGGAAACCGGAGTACCCGGAGGAAACCAATACAGGCACAGGGAGAACATGCAAACTCCAGGCAGGTAGTGTCGTGGTTGGGATTTGAATCAGCGACCCTTCTTACTGCTAGGTGAAAGTGCTATCCACTACACCACTGGGCTGCCCTGCCACTGGCGTTTTCGCAAATTTTATTTATTTCGTTTTTTTCAGCTTTTTTTTTTTTTTTTTTTTTAAAGCGTTTTAGAAGCGTATTACAAGCGTTTTACAGCTTCGGGCATTTTTGTTTAGCCAATAGAAAGCACTAGGACCACCTATCATTCCCTGAAGATTCTTTAGAAGCTGAAACGCGTTGGACTCACATGTAACAATTGGGTAAAATCTGACTACAATTAATACAGCCTACATTGCAATAAGTATTTTAGGGGGAGGAGAGAGAGGGGAAATTAGGGGTGGAGAGAGAGGGGAAATTAGGGGTGGAGAGCAGTCTCAAGTCAGGCGTTTCTATTGAAGTCTTTTGGGCCAAAAACGTTTGTAATCTGCCAAAAAGAAGCTCATGTACTTTTTTGAGCTTCAGATGACAGAACGCTCAGATGTGAACAGAGGCCATTGATATTAATGGGATTGGACTTTGAGTGTTTTAGGCTCTGTTGCACACCATGGCATTCCGGAACGCAGTTCGATTTTGCCGCAGTTGAAGCCAGACTAATTTGCGGCAAAATCGTGAGAGGTCTGTCGCCCGAAAGACGTTTTGAAACTTTTTAGGCAACAGGCGCCCTGCAATTTTACTGCGATTCAGGTGCCATTGAAAGCAGCGGGGATCACAAGCGCGTCACGGGTTTTGCAGCAATGGGTCTCTGGCAATCTATGGATACTACAGGTTTTTTTTGGCTGAATTGTCTAAGATTACGTAGTTGACAAGTTATTGTTAGGATCGAGGTATGAGTATCAATGTGACGCACATACTGAATATGCTTTTGATATTTGTATCTATATTACAATGTGACCACCTATCATTCCCTGAAGATTCTTTAGAAGCTGAAACGCGTCGGACTCATGTAACAATCGGGTAAAATCTGAATGATTGTAAAATTTTATTGATGTAACATGTGCGTTTGATTGGTGGAGTAACAATTAATAGAGTCAGAAATCTTCTCCATCAGCCTTGTTTTTATGTAACATTTAATAAAGTTGATCGTTTTACAATTTTAGTTTTTATTTTTGATTTGGTGCCTTTCTGGGGGTATTATGAATTGATTGGGGATGTGGCACCCTGGCTTACTGCAGACCCTTAATTGTATGCCCAGATATTATTGTCATGTGCTTTGGGGACTTTAGACTGTAAGCTCCTTTTGGGCAGGGACTGATGTGAGGCATATAAATGCCCTTAATAAATACAAATACATTTTCTTCATGCATCCTTGTAAAGATATTGAAAAGTCCACTTCACGTAGGTGAGAGAAGAGAAATCATATCCCTGCTTTCAGTCCCACTATTGTACAGATCCTAAAATTAACCACTTCCATGTTCACATCTTTATCCATCAAACCCCCAAATCCAACCCCTGATGATTTACACAGCCCAGCAATCTGGTGATCAATTCCATTTGATTTTACTCCCGAGAACCTGTGCTCTAGTGTGCGGGCACAACTACAGGCTCCATAGAGGTGAATGGGAGAGCCATGCCCATGTTGAATTTCAGCTCCAGAATGCACCACTGTCCAGGGCCTGCTCTACAAAATCTGGATGATGGGTGAATGGATGAGATGCAGGCGGCCACAAGGTGAAAAGTGTAAAACGTGGGATGCCGGAATGCAGGGACAGGATGCTTCTTCTGGGTGTGTCCCGCAAATGCTTGAACGCTGATGACCCACACAAATAGCGCTAGTGAGTGTATTTCACTGACAATCATCCCGGTGTACTAAAATCTGGATTATCTACATCTGTAGATTAGAAAATCACAGCTTTCATCCCAAAATAAGAAATTACATTACTTGGCAGACAGGAATGTGTGAACAGCCTTTGGTGAGAAAGGTTGTTCAGCAGCAAGATTGTATTACTGGTAATTGTCTTGTAGGCACTGGGCAATACAACTCAGGCCCACCATACTACCTCACAAGGTAACATCTGTCTACATTGATGTTCTGGGGATTATGGGGAGGACAATTGTAAAGTTGCCGCATACTAGCAGTATCTGAAAATACAGCCAACCATTTGCTTTGCACTATACAATCTGCCATCAATTATGTAATATAAGGGTCTACACACTGAATAGACAGTTTAGGTTTGTCCTCATATTAAACAGTTTCCGTAAAGCTAAAAAGGAGACTGTACAGAGATTGTACAATCTGATTTTACAGTGCAGGGGTCTCCAAACTGTGGCCCTTTGCTTGCCTTTATTCAGCCCTTGGAGCACTATTCCTCCCACTGGCTCCAATGGGGGGGGGGGCACTATTCCTTCCACTGGCATCAATGGGGGGGGGGCACTATTCCTCCCACTGGTATCAATGGGGGGGCACTATTCCTCCCACTGGCATCAATGGGGGGGGGGGGGCACTATTCCTCCCACTGGCATCAATGGGGGGGCACTATTCCTCCTACTGATAACAATGGGGCACTCTTTCTCCCACTGGCACCAATGACAGAGCACTATTCCTCCCACTGGCATCAATGATGGGGCACTATTCCGCCTACTGATACCAACAATGGGGCATTCTTCCATCCTCTGGCACCATTGATGGGGCATCATTCCTCCTGATACCAATGGGGCACCATTCCTTCCACTGGCACCATTGATGTGACACCATTCCTCCTACGGATACCACCAATGGGGTACTATTCCTCCTACTGGCACCAATGAGGGTAACCGTAAGAGGAATGATGCCCCATCATTGGTGCCAGTAGGAGGAATAGTACTCCTATTGGTGGTATTTGTAGGAAGAATGGTGTCCCATCAATGGTGCTAGTGGTGCTAAGAGTTCCCCTATTGTTGGCATCAGTAAAAGGAATTATGCCCCAACAATTGGGCACTGGTTCCTCTCACAAAAACCAATAATGTGGCATGGTTTATTCCCACTGAAGCCAGGACATGCTCTACTCCCACTGGCCAAAGTCTGCCCCCGCCCCCTAAAGTCTGAAGGACAGTAAAGTGGCCTTTTGTTTAGAAAGTTTGGCATACCCTTGGTACAGTGTGTGGCCAACTTTCTACAGATCCCACCCCTTATTGCAACTCAGGCATGGTAACACTGTGGGGTTGATTTACTAAAGGCAAATCCACTTTGCACTAGAAGTACACTTGGAAGTGTAGTCGCTGTACTGGCACCAATGATGGGGCATCATTCCTCTTACGGTTACCCTCATTGGTGCCAGTAGGAGGAATAGTACCCCACTGGTGGTATCCGTAGGAGGAATGGTGTCACATCAATGGTGCCAGTGGAAGGAATGGTGCCCCATTACATTCACACCTAGGCGTTCCAGACACTCGGGACAGAAATGCGCGTTTCTGGATGCATTTTCAGAAATGTGCTTAAAACATGGCAAAACCCCGCAACGTGCTTACAGGTACCATTATTTCTTAAAGGCACCCCACTCACAGATAACAGTCCTGAGTTAATACTATAATAGAGGATTTATATAGCGCCAACAGTTTACGCAGCGCTTTACAATATGGAGGTGGCAGAAATACAGTTTTTAGGTGGAGGTGGGATAGAATTCCCTAAATAAAGGAGCTTTCAAGCATGGTTCAATTTGGTGATGTTCATTCTGAATGGTACCCCATCGCATTTTACAGATTCGCTTTGCACAACTGCATGCTCCATTTTTTGGGGGTGCACTGCCACACACTTCAGTGCAACACAGTCCTATGGCAGTGTGGGTTGGGTTAGCTATTTAAATAAATAGCACAGCATCTTACCAACACACAACGTGTTACCACACATTACTAAAACAACCATGTGAATGGACCTGCAGGGTAACAAGCATGTTAATACAACAAACAGCAATGCACATTTAGTGTGCTGGAATGATGATATGGTGCCATTCATTACTGCATCATACCAATGCACACATTACCACAAATGGATGGTGAGGATGGACCCTAACTGGGAAGCAGCTGGGAGGACCAGCCTGCTAGAGAAGATATGGAGCCAATGCCATTTGTTGTTAGGAATGTTAATACTTTTTTTTTTTTTTTTTAAAGGTTACTTGCAAAGAGAGAAGTTGTAAATTGCTTATGTAGTATTTACATTATATAGACACACGTGTATAAAAAAATAATTTACATCTATTAAATGAAATGTGTTTGAAGTTCAGCTTTGATAAATATTTTTGAAGTGGAGAAGTAGAACCGGTCGCATTTTCCCCCCTGGGAGATTATACAGACGAACTGGCCAGTCATTTTCCCATTCTTGGAAAACAGAGTCTAGCTATCTAGTCTTCTAAAGTCTTTAACTAGTCTGCATCTCATTTAGGTTTTATAGTATGTTTGTCCAACATGTCTCCGAGTTCCATCTGCTGGGAGACGGTCTCATAAAGACCTTTTGGTACACTGGCAACCATTATGCTACCTCCTGCTCCACTTTCATAATAAACTCATGGGAAGCTCTTCAGTGAGTCTGTAAGTCAGCCCTTCTCTACCTTTTAAGCCCAGAGGAACGACTAAAATAATTTTCAGGTTTTGTGTAACCCTGATCAAAACCAATTCATTGGGGCCAATGGCAAAAATGTCCCTTACATCTGTGGTCACCAAAAAGAATGTAACCTCTGTAGTGGTGATCAGAATGCCACAGCTAAAGAGAAAATTGGTGTCATGCTACTGGCTTTGCCAAGTGGTGTTGTTCTCGGAACTATGCAGGCATCCTCAAATGACAGGTCAATAAGCCACAGCTCAAGGAGCCCCTAGTCACCTCTGGAGGAAACCTAGGGATCTACGGAACCCTGGTTGAGAATGGCTGCTGTAAACCAGGGGTAGACAACCTCGTCCCTCTGGCTGTTTTGAAACTACAAGTCCCATAAGGCATTGCAAGGCCGCGACAATGACAGGCACGACTTCTAGAGGCAGAGGCATGATGGGATTTCGTAGTTTCACCACAGCTGGAAAGGCGAGGTTGCATACCCCCTGCTGTAAACCAAGGTAAAGCGGCACAGATGAGAGCTCTTTTTGGTAACCGGGCTCTTTCAGCAGTCACCACAACTTTGGCAGTATGAGCTGCATTCAACTGGATGTTGCCTAAAAGGTCACCTACCTCAATGGGGTTTTACAGTTTAATAAATTGGAGCAAACGTGACCGGCTACGTTCCGAAGGACTTCAATTCAAAGCTCCTGTGGTTTGTCATTTAACAATTTTGGTTTACTGAATAAAATCAGATTAGTCAATAGGTCAAGTTTCATGATGGAAAGCCATTCTTGCAAGAAAATACAACTCCCTGACCAGAAGGACCTCTGGAGACCAATAAAGAGGTAGTCACCACTCTCTCTGCAGGCATAAAAGTCCACCAGACTAAAATCAAACCGACCGCAATCATAGATCATCCAGATCTGTCAAGACCAAACTCCAGGTTTCCCTTTATAGATGACCCATTAAAAGGGAAGTAAAGGAATTTTTATTTTGGTTTAGATAACCAAGTAATTTAGATACGCTAGATGTTAATACTACTATCCATTACTGTTAATATTTAGCAAAGCTTGTTGCTATGCAGTGATTTCAACTCAAACACTTAAATGGGGGGGGCCATATTTGATCATTACATATGCAGAATCTCCGTACTGTGTTATATAAAGGCTGGCGAGGGTGGAGGGGGGGGGGGGGTAGTCACATACCCTCCACTATACCTGCAGATACTAGGATTTTTAATGTGGAGGATGCAATGATGGTAGAAGGGAAATCTCCGTCTATCTATCTATCTATCTATAAATAATTTTAAATTACTGCTAAAAAGGGGGTTGGGGATAAGGTTTGAGGGATTCTGGCAGCACATCAAGGCGCCAGAGAAGGTTGTTTTTATTTTTTGTTTTTTTACACAGGTTTACAATTTGCTTCTTTTCGTCACAAATAGGCCAAAAGGGCCATGGAGTAAAAAAAAAAAAAAATAAATAAAAATTACAAAAACAAACATATCTAAGAATAAAACAAAGACACAGGAGGCAAACTCATCAGTGAGCGCTGGGCGTGGAGCTTTCATTGTAAGATATTGTTGTATGAAGTTGGCTCAGATGCCGCTATCACAGGATGCTCGTAGAATTAATTTCCACAGTCTATTATTAAAACCAACTGGGCTAAAAATACATATAAATCCCAGCAGAGTAGACTAACTATGACAAAATACGTGTACAAGAAAGAACATTAAGTCACTTCCACAAACACTACAAACTTCCCTGTGTCCTCACATTCCCCGGCTCTGCAGACTCCCAGGGAATGGAGCAGATTTCATCTATTCACAACATGGGCTGTTCACAACATAGCAGTAAATCAGGCTCAGGAAAACGTGGAAGTAGTAGCCTTATGCTCACCGAAGAAATCAAAATATTTCCAAAACAAGTGTGTGTGTGTTTACTCAACATATACATACACACACATACGTGCACTGTATACGATTACCATGTGCATACAAAAATACAGAATTCAAAGTATTTTGGATAAAATCCATTGATGGTTTTGAAAGTGGAAAAATCAATAACATACAAAGGAAAGGAATGTGTTGCTTACATAAACCAGACAAAAAAAAAGTCAGCTGGAATCTGATTGGTTGCTAAGGGCAGCACAGACACTGCACTTGCTCAGTTATGACGCACAGCAACAATACTAAGAAATCTGAAGGAATGAAACCCTGATGTCCATATTTCTTCCTCCACACGCACACACACTATCTGGAATCTTTAATACCGCAAAATCTTCTGACGCACATCTGACTATTTCTAACGGTTATCTGGAAAACCTTTCACTTCTGTACAAAAAAAAAAAAAAAATTACCTTGTAAGTCAACATTACCTTATCCACACTGACTGCACCACAGCTTATCACCGACGCGTCTACCAAGATTAATTTCTTCAGTCCATTGACATAATACATCTACTGTAGTGACACAACATGACCAGGAATGTACAAAGATCACCTTAAAGTAAACCTGTCACAAGGGGCAATTCAAAGGGTTATTTTGAACTGAGCGTATGATGGAAATTATGCATAAGCAGAGCTCAGAACTTCGGGATACAGGCAACTTAAGGAGTTCTATGCAAAGCCTGACTCTTAAGCCTGTTACACACTATTAGTTTTTTTTTTTTTTGGAAGGAGGAGGAGTTGCTGTACTAACCTATGTGATGTTAGTACAGCAATCTCCACTGCTGCGCTATTGTGTCCTGACAGAGGGGGTGGCCCACCCGTCAGAACACACCGGTCAGCACTCTCAACCATTGGTTGCCGATTGGCAGACCTTTTTCGGTCATGCCTCATTTAGCCGGCCTCTGTCGGACCGGCTGCTGTACACACGGGCCGGGTGTCAGCCGGTTTCCATTACAGCGGCCGATGCCACCTGATATTTGGCCTATGTGTACAACCCTTAAGAAAAGTCAAGTTTTGCCTTCCCAACGCCTGAGTCTTCCTGTTGGACAACAAGGCTTCTCTTTGACAATGATGGCCCAGTGAGAAAAGCTCAGGAGGCGGCACGCTTAGCAAAGAGTCTGCCACGGGAGATGGTCTCATGCCCCTCATACTTTAAAGCTTTGGGTGTTTTGGGGCAGGGGAACCAAGGGATGGGCTTTAAAGAGACTGTCACTTTGTCTTGAAAGAGTCTCTGTATGCAAAAGTTGAGGCTTGTTTTTACTTTCAGGTAACATTTTCTGGATCTACAGATTGCTCTGTTGGGCAATTTTCATGTGAAGTAATCTCTGCTTATTGCATTTTTTCAGAATGATCACTATATGCTAAGTTGGAACACCAAATGTTTGTGGCAGGTTTATTTTAAAGTGGTTGTAAAGGCTGAAGGTGGGCAGTCCCCCCCTCAGCCCCCCTAATACTTACCTAAGCCCGATCTCAATCCAGCGATGTGCACGACACCCGAGGCTCTCCTGGGTCATTCCCTCCTGATTGGCTGAGATGCAGGAGCCATTGGACGCAGGGAGCAGGCTCGGGAGCGAGTGGCTTGCTTTGAGGGCACTCGGCAAGTGGGAAGGGCACAGAGTGCCGGCGAGGGACCAAAGAAGCGGAGGATCCGGGCTGCTCTGTGCAAAACCACTGCACAGAGCAGGTAAGCATGACCTGTTTGTTATTTTTTTTAATTTTTTTTACTTTACAATCACTTTAACCACCTGGCGACCGCTCACAGTAAATACTGCGAGGGAGCAGCAGGTGCAGGCTCGGCAATGTACATGTTCGGCTTGCTTGTTGGTTTGGGGCGCACATGTACATGCCCACTGCCGACTTGTGCTGTGATTGGATAGAGATCGGCTGAAACTTGACCGGCTGTGTCCAATCACACCCAGAGGTTCTGGGATTACAGTGGGCAGGTATCTGGCCATTTATTCTCCCTGAAAATCAGGGAGAAAAAAACAGCCAGATTAGAAAGTAAACGAAGCACACATTACACTTAATAGGCACACAGTTAACCCCTTGATTTGCCCTTGATATTACCCCTTCTCAGCCAGTGTCATTAGTACAGTGTCACTAGCGATCTCAGGGTCAGTTATGCCTCGTTTCCACCGACCGGATCGGTTCGGTACAGTTTGGAAGGCCTAGAATGGTCCGGCCTATTCAGGCGAGCGTTTCCACTGCAAGTCGGACAGACAGGGGCATACGCGGGTTTAAAAAAAAATGCCTAGCATGGCGTCACACGTTCGCCAATCAGGAATGTATCGTAGCTCCGCCCTAACCGAACCGTTCCATTTTCTATGGCCCCACATCTGAAGCAGGACCCCAAATGGAACACTTCAGTTTGGTTGTATGGGCCGCTTTCATAATGGAAACACCCAAAATAGCATACCGTACCGAACCGATCCGCTCAGTGGAAACGAGGCATTAGTGATCCTCCCAGACAGTGTTTTAGCACTAGATTGCCAGCTACTTTATCACAGTCACAGCTATGAAACGCGTATAGTGTGAAACGCGTCAGCTTCCCTGCATCGTGCTGCTGTGGCATGTATTTTTATGAATATAATTAAAGGTCGAAGATTGTTTTTGAGTGCAGCTGTCCAGGATTTTCTCTTACTACTTCTTTATCACAGTCACACTAAGTCGGCAATCACCGCCATTACAGTATAGCGTCTATAGTTAGGTAAATTCCAGTATACATACATAATAGTTTGAACACTAACTTTCACACAATCCAATTAATATACACTTATTGGGATTTTACTTTTGCCAAAGACATTTAGCAAAATATATTTTTGGCCTAAATTTATTAAGTTTGATTTTTTTTTTATTGGATATAGGTTTAATAACAAAGCAGAAAATTGTGTTTTTTTTACAAACTTTTTAGTCTTTTCTCACTAAAGCCAGCGGTGATCAAATACCACCAGAAGAAAGCTTTATTTGTGTGAAAAAAATTATATAAAATGTCATTTGTGTACAATGTTGCATTACCGCACAATTGCCAGTTAAAATGGCGCAGGGCTGAATAGCAAAAAATGCTCTGGTCGGGAAGAGTGTAAAAGCTTCCAGTGCTCAAGTTGTTAAAGTGGACCCTGCATGAAAAAGCAAGGTCTGCCTATTATATAAGACCCCACCCCACCATCAGGCCAAAATGCTGTAGGATGATGTAAAAAAAAATAAATAAAAAAATAAAACAAAAATGCAAAGAAAAGTTAGAAGATAAACTTACTTGCCAGCTTCCACCTGGTGAGGGTGGCACGACTGTCCTTCCAGCAAGATTAATGAGGATCACAAATCTCGTAAGATGACACGAGATTGGGGATACCAACCAGAAAGAATGTGGTGTCCTCCTCTCCAGTGTGGAAGCCTAATGTAAGGCAAGGATATTTTCTAAACTTTCTCCACGGGTGTTTTACATTATGAAAAAAGCATAGAACAGAAGGGCCATCAATCACAGCAATGGGCCCAAAACTAGGAGCCTACTTCATAGCCTTCAACAGTCAGGAGTCCTTTCTTAAATGCCACAACAGACTCTTCCAACTGTTAGGATTTCCATCTTTATTTTTTGGACCCTTGTGGGAAAAGTCACAAGCAATGAGTCCAACACTGGGAGTCTACTTCATAGCTTTAATGGTCAGGAGTCCTTTCTTAAAAGCCACAACATACTCTTCCAACTGTTAGGATCGCCATTTTTTTTTTTTTGGACCGTTCTGCGAAGAACAGAGAAAATGGTCACAGTAAATTCAATCCCTAGCCTGCTCTAGAGGGATGACAGTGGGAATCTGGTTGTTGAGGGCAACAAAAGTTTTCCTTGCAATTCCTCTTTAAAAGTGGGACAAAGAGCTCTACATGCTGCAGAGGGGAACAGGAATGGGGCAACATCCTCAAGTTAAATCACAATGAGTGACAACTGCTGGCAAGGCCTAAAGATGTCCAGGTGTGAAACACTCAGCTCCTCAACCTCCAGGTTGCACAATTTCACTTCAGCTCCATATGTACGTGCTCACACAGAGCCACCACTGCGAATATTCCAAGAAGTCTCCTTCACCCCGAAAGCGCTACCGTGTAAGCCGGCGTACCTGGAATTCTCCGCTAATGAAAGCAGAATGTGCACGCTTATATCCTTTCCACTCATTGATTGCGAGCTCTGCAGGGGACAGTAAACACCAGCAGTTGCAAAAGTAAGCGTATGTCCTCTCTACATCTGCAAAAGAATTTCCTAATAAAATCCTACACTTGTGAAGCAGCCACAAAAATCTTAGACTGCTAATGCTATTCAGGAGACATGGCATCTGTGCACAAAGGGGAACCATTAGAAAAAGTATGAGCTCTTCTATCAGACACACAGGGGTCGATTTGCTAAAGGCAAATAGGCTGTTAACTTTGCAAATTTTTTGCCTCAGTGGTTAGTGAATGTGGCGAAGTTTTACTTTGCAAAGAATAACCAATCACGTGCAAAAGGAAACATTTTTTAAAAATTGAATTTTTTTTTTGCTTGCACAGGATTGGATGATAGAACAGAGCGTCACCCCTTTCACTAAGCTCAGGGAGGAACTTCCTTGCAAAGTACATCTTCCCTTTCAAAGTGAGCAACCTATTTGCCTTTAGTAAAGTGTCCCTAATTTGTTCATTTAGGCTCAGTTCACATTGCTTCGACCCCAAGGTCATGCGACTTCCACTGCAACTATGCATTGCAACTTCTATGGGAATTTGATGTTTTGCGACTTTGGCCAATCATAACACAGAGTGATTCCTTTTTACTTCCTTGTTTCCCTGTGTTGTATGGTGCTTAGTGGTCATCCTGGCTGGGTGGACAATGTTTTCTGGGAGGTGAGAATACTTCGGAGATTTTGAGATGCAGGGATGGGCTGGGCACAAGTACAGAGCAGACAATGAGCACCAGCGTCCCACCGACCTCAAATGCAAGGTCGCGTCCCACCGACCTCAAATGCAAGGTCGCGTCCCACCAACCTCAAATGCAAGGTCGCCTCCCACCGACCTCAAATGCAAGGTCGCGTCCCACCGACCTCAAATGCAAGGTCGCGTCCCACCGACCTCAATGCGAGGTCGCGTCCCACCGACCTCAAATGCAAGGTCGCGTCCCACCGACCTCAATGCGAGGTCGCGTCCCACCGACCTCAATGCGAGGTCGCGTCCCACCGACCTCAATGCGAGATCGCGTCCCACCGACCTCAATGCGAGATCGCGTCCCACCGACCTCAATGCGAGATCGCGTCCCACCGACCTCAATGCGAGATCGCGTCCCACTGACCTCAATGCGAGATCGCGTCCCACTGACCTCAATGCGAGATCACGTCCCACTGACCTCAATGCGAGATCGCGTCCCACTGACCTCAATGCAAGGTCGCGTCCCACCGACCTCAAATGCAAGGTCGCGTCCCACCGACCTCAATGCGAGATCGCGTCCCACCGACCTCAATGCGAGATCGCGTCCCACCGACCTCAATGCGAGATCGCGTCCCACCGACCTCAATGCGAGATCGCGTCCCACCGACCTCAATGCGAGATCGCGTCCCACCGACCTCAATGCGAGATCGCGTCCCACCGACCTCAATGCGAGATCGCGTCCCACCGACCTCAATGCGAGATCGCGTCCCACCGACCTCAATGCGAGATCGCGTCCCACCGACCTCAATGCGAGATCGCGTCCCACTGACCTCAATGCGAGATCGCGTCCCATTGACTTCAAGGCGAGATCGCGTCCCATTGACTTCAAGGCGAGATCGCATCCCATTGACTTCAATGCGAGATCGCATCCCATTGACCTCAATACAAAATCGTGTCCCACTAGCCTCAATGAAAACACGCCAGCCACAACAAAATGTAAAATATATTTTTTTAAACGGTTTTGGTTTCGGTTTTAGGCCAAGTGCATCACAAATTTTCGGTTTCGGCACAGAAATTTTCTTTTCAGTGCATCACTATTTAAGACGGCACCCGTTGAAATGAATGTGTTTTGACTTGTCCTGCGACTTTCTGTGTTGCAAAACAGCACACCAAGGATCTCCAGAATGGGTCCAAAGTTTGTAATCAGCGATCACATTGTTACAGCAAATAGCAATGTTTTGGAGCCACGCAGGGCCCCTTAATCAGGTATGTGACGCAGCAATAGTGTAAACCAGGGCTAAGAGTCCATCAGGGTAAAACATGTTCTATTTGCAAGAGCCTGAAGGAGCCTGTAGTGGGAATGTTTGGGAAGGTTTTCATCCGGTGATCTGACCAGTAACAAACTTCCTGTCCCTAAGCGACAACGGCCATTTTCCTTAATCTACAAAGCAGTAGCGTTGTCACCTTAGACTTTGACTACAAAGCACTTCCAGCTCTCCATAAAAGAAGGGAGTGTTCTGCAGGTCATAGAAGAGATAAACACTGCCCTAGGATCTTAGTGCAGAAGTAACTGAGCGAACATGAAGTTACAAGCTCACCGGATTTTTGGCAAAAAAATAAAACAAAAATAACAAAAAATGCGTTCAATGGTAGATTTCACAAGCCAGAATGAGGTTCACTGTTCGGGTTTATTTACTTGCAAAAGTATTCACCCCCTTGGCTTTTTACCTATTTTGTTACATTACAGCCTTTAGTTCAAAGTTTTTTTTTTTAATCTGAATTATATGTGATGGATCAGAACACAATAGTCTAAGTTGGTGAAGTAAAATTAATAAAATATATACCTAAAACTATTTTTCAGAAATAAAAAAACTGATAATTGGCATGTGCGTATCAGTGTTAATTTAGTGGACTAAAACATTTTAGTCGACTAAATGAATACTATTTTAGTCGACTAAAATACGACTAAAACTAAAACAATTGAGATGACTAAAATACGACTAAAACTAAAAGCCATTTCAGTCAAAAGACTAAAATGAGACCAAAACTAAAATGCAATTTTAGTCAAAAGACTATAACTAAAACTAAATTGCAATTACTGAAATGTACTGGAGATTTTAGTTGACTAAAACGTAGGACATTTTAGTCGACTAAAATGTACTGGAGATTTAAATCGACTAAATACGACCAAAACTAAAACAATTGCAGAAGACTAAAATGGGACTAAAACTAAAATGCCATTTTAGTCCTAAGACTAAAATTAACACTGGTATGTATACAGGGATATTCTTGAGCAAAACCTGTACCAGTCTGTGTGTGATTTGAGGCTAGGATGGAGGTTCACCTTCCAGGACGATGACCCCAAACACACTGCTAAAGCAACACTTGAGTGGTTTAAAGAGGAAACATGTAAAAGGTGTTGGAATGGCCTAGTCAAAGCCCAGACCTCAATCCAATAGAAAATCTGTGGTCAGACGTAAAGATTGCTGTTCACAAGCGCAAACCATCCAACTTGAAGGAGCTGGAGCAGTTTTGCAAGGAGGAATGGGCAAAAATCCCAGTGGTAAGATGTGGCAAGCTCATAGAGACTTATCCAAAGCGACTTCAAGCTGTGATAGCCGCAAAAGGTGGCTCTACAAAGTATTGACTTTAGGGGGGTGAATAGTTATGCACATTGACTTTTTCTGTTATTTTGTTCTATTTGTGGTTTGCTTCACAATAAAAAAAAAAAAAAAATCTTCAAAAGTTGTGGGCATGTTCTGTAAATTAAATGATGCAAATCCTCAAACAATCCATGTTAATTCCAGGTTGTGAGGCAACAAAACACGGAAAAATGCCAAGGGGGGTGAATACTTTTGCAAGGCACTGTACATTTAAATTTTTAAATTGTGACTGGAGTATCTCTTTAAATAAGAGATTACAACGTGGAAGGTTGAGTAGCTGGGATTTCAGCCAAAAGCAGCAGCACTCCTGTAACTAGAAAGGTAAATACAACATTCTCAAGTCCCGTACAAAGTAGTTATCGTTAATGTGCCAATTTGAGGCTGTTATTATCCAGAGCCATAGGCCTAAGAAAACTCCAGGTTCTAGACTCAGTTAACATCCTCTCCCCTCCCCGAGGTGGTGTCACACTGCGCGGTCTAAACGAGATGTCACTGAGCCCGAGGACCCCTCTCCACCTCCCCTTCCAGCTGGGAAAAGAAGAGAAATAACGGATCAATTAGGCACATTGCCAGCGGAGAGGAAAAAGAGAGGGGGGAAGTATATCCAAATTTAGGAATGCTTGAGAATAGAGCCCAAGGCACAGGTTTCCCACAGACTGCGGGGGGCCACCCGGGTGGGGCCTAGGGAGAATGAAGGCCTAATAAAATGATAATAGTGAAGGAAGAGTCCAGGCTCGGCCAGTGACACTGGATGGAGCAGGATATGGAGAGTGACGTGACCTAGAGGCAGGGGAACTGGTGGGGGGAGAAGAGTGCCTGTGTGCAAAATACATTTATCCACTCATGTACAGGAGCAAGCATTGTCCTAGACCAGCCTGTGCAAGCTATGAACTAAAATTGTCAGCTTGACCTGTGGGACAATCACAGAATTAAAAAAAAAAAGAAAAAAAAAAAACACACCAACCAAGATTTTCCATCTTTATCCAAATAGTTACATATAAACATATATATATAAAAATAAAAGGCATAAGCAAAGTTTCCTTATGCCTCGTTTCCACTGAGCGGATCGGTTCGGGTCGGTACAGTTTGAATGGCCTAGAACGGTCCGGTCTATTCTAGTGAGCGTTTCCACTGCAAGTGGGACCACAAGGGGCCATACAGGGTTTAAAAAAAATGCCTCTCTTCCAAACCAAGAATACAGCAAAATACTCTTTATCTTCCTAAAACAAATGGAGGTTTGGGTTGTCCTAATTTCGCGTGCTACTATAGAGCAGCCCATATAGCAAGCATAACTAAGTACCATGCACAACATGAAGTCCCACTTTGGGTATCTATTGAAGCGGCTGAATGTGACCCTATCTCAATTTCAAACTTACTTTGGATGTCCTCAAAGGACCGTAGAGGGTTACGTAACCCAATTACCAAGCACTACATCTCCCTATGGGATAGATTTAAAACTAAAAATAAATTGAAATCCTTACATAGCCCTCTACTCTCCTTCTACAAGAATCCTACATTTTATCCTGCATGGGTGTATCCTAAAACCTTCAAGGAATGGATATCTCGTGATGTATTATATATGTACAATTTTGTAGATTCTTCATCATTTATCCCTTTTCAGACTTTAAGTGAAAAGTATAATATACCTTCATCGGAGCTGTTTAGATACCTCCAGATTAAAAACTTTTTCACACCATTATTGAAGACTACAACCCCACTAACCCAACTAACTCCTTTTGAAACATTATGTAAGAACAACCCACATTCTAGAGGCATAATCTCCATTTTATATTCACATTTATTGGTTCAAACCAATAACAATGAACCACAATATACCCAGAAATGGGAAAAAGATTTAAATCGAAAATTAGATAATTCTGAATGGAATCAAATATGGAATACTACAAAAGCAGCATCCTCTAATATATTAGCGATTGAGACGAGTTATAAGGTGTTAATGAGATGGTACCTTGTACCAGCAAAGATAGCAAAATATGTACCAAATTATTCTGCACAATGTTTTAGGGACTGCTCTGAACCGGGAACGTTGTTTCATATTTGGTGGTCGTGTCCAAAAGCACAAACATTTTGGAAGGAAATTTTTGAAATTGCCTCTAACCTATTTGATAGAATAATTCCCTTTGATCCTGCAATAGCGTTAATAAATGTAAAACCTTTAAATCTAACGTATGTACAGTTCAATTTGCTAGTGCAATTATTCACAGCAGCTAAACAAACACTAGCAAGAGCTTGGAAAACATCTAATTTGATCATAAATGAAGTGCTAATTAAAATGAATAACACCATGTCCCACGCTAAAATGATAGCTATTGAAAAGGACACAATCCAAAAATTTGAAATAACGTGGCAACCCTGGATTGATTATACTATACCACAAACCTTTGACAATCAAGTACTACTACCGTGGTAGTTTGAATGTTGAATTGTACAATATATATTTCATCATAGTAGTAAAGGTATATGGCCTCACTTCGCTGACTTTTCCTTTCTTCCTCCTTTCTTCTCTCTATCTCCTTTCCTGTATTTTTCTCATGATTTAAACTATGATTTCGAAGCTCTCAGTTTTTCTTACTCAATAGTTTTTATGTATAATCTACATTTTGATAACTTATGTTGCTGCTTGACATTGTTTTATCATTTTTTAAGGAAAAGCCATTAGATTCTATATAAAAAAAACAATTGAGCTTCCTTTTTGATTGTATTACTATTGCAACATGTAATTTGTGCATTGTTACTACTCTACTGAATTATAAAATAAAATATTTTGACAAGGAAAAAAAAAAAAAAAAAATGCCTCAGCAGGAGGGTTTTCTGTCAGCCAATCAGTGGAATATATCGTAGCTCCGCCCTAACCGAACCGTTCCATTTTCTATGGCCCCACATCTGAAGCAGGACCTTGAATGGAACGGTTCGTTCGGTTGTATGAGCCGCTTTCATAATGGAAACACCCAAAATAGCGTCCTGGTTCAATGCCAGGACACTATCTGCATGGTGTTTGCATGTCTTTTGGGCTTGGTACTCCCACACTAAAAACAATTGCTGGTTTAATTTGCTCATATCTAAAATTGACCCACAAATGTGTATAAAATTGAAAAAAACCCTATATCATGGGTCTCCAAACTTTTCAAACAAAAGGGCCAGTTTACTGTCCTTCAGAATTTAGAGGGGCCAGACTGTGGCCAGTGGCAGTAAAAAAAAAATGACATTGCACCTGTGGTCAGTAAGAGGAGGCATTGTGCCCCATAACGGGTATTGACGATAGGAATAACGTCCTATTGTTGGTGTCAGTGGAAGCAATAATGCTCCATTGTTGGGGTCAGTAGGGGGAATAGTTCCCCATCATTAGGGAATAGTCTCCCACTATTGGTGGGATTAGTGCCCCATCATTGGTGTCAGTGGGAGAAATAGTGCCCCATCGTTGGTGTCAGTGGAAGGTGCCCAATCGTCTGTGTCAGTGGAAGGAATAGAGCCCCATCATTGGTGTCAGTGGAAGGAAGTGCCCCAACAAAGAGCCACATCTGACCCAAGGGCCACAGTTTGGAGACCACTGCTTTAGATCAAGGATTCTAACCCAGAGTTCCATGGAACCCTAGGGTTTCTCCAGCTGTTGCTAGGGGTTCCTTGAGCAATGAGAAATTTCTGTCTCTCAGATAAGTTCCCACTCCCACCATTCATCTTTTAATCTATTTTTAGGGGGTAATTCTTCCCAATGACTGCAAGTATAAGGAACATCCTTCCCACTGACCACCACACTGATATTTTGAGTTGTAGATAGTAATTTTTAGCGGGGGTTTCATCAGACCAGGAAGTTATTTCAAGGGTTCCTCTGTGTTGAAAAGGTTGAGAAAGTCTGCCTTCGATTGTAAGCTTCTTAAGGGCAGAGATGAATGAATGGTAATAATAATAATACAAACTGATGCTGCATGCATGATAAACTGGGCTCACAAGAAGTAGAAATCAAGAAGGCTGACACTTAACTAGGAAGAGTCAAGAAAAAGTCAACCGATGAAGATCTCTTCAGCTGCCTATAGCTCTACTGATTGGTTTTACACCAAAAGAAACCTCTGATCCAGTATTGTTATCCTATACCCAGTTCAACGTCCTCTGATATTTTATTTTAACAAAGGCTAAGTCCTGCGGCTGTGCCCCAGAAAGGCCACCCACCACACACCATGCACAATTTACTGACTTTTGTTAGTACAAACTTCTAGAACACAAAATTTTGCTGGAGAAACCCATGTACAGTATATTCTGAGGATCCTAACTGAAAATTTCTCCTAGGAAGTACCTTCATCATGAAGGAAAAAACAAAACACTATTCTCTTCTTGGAGAGGCGTGCTTGGAAAGTTGTACCTCCGCAAAGCTGAAGGACAATGAAAGTGCAATGAATGTTACAGACACCAGTAAAGGTTTTGAAGGCTACAGTGGTCTGGTGATCATTCCACTACATTTGTGAAAGCTGTTCTTCTGGACTGTGGCAGTGCCCAGGGCCAATCCAGGAGAACTGAGTATTTCTGTACGTTCTGTTCTGTATTTCTTGACTGCTAAGTCAATTATGGTAAATCAAATTTAAGCTCTGTTAAAAATAAAATGCAACTTTGTACACAAAAACATTTTATTATGTTTCAGCAGCTCATCAGTGTTTTTCTATACCAGGGGTCTCCAAACTTTCTAACAAAGGGCCAGTTTACGGTCCTTCAGACTTAAAGGGCCAGTAGAATAGGTCAAAACATCAGTGAAAAAACAATGCCTTATCTTTGGCGTCATTGGGAGGAATTGTGCCCCATCTTTGGCGTCAGTTGGAGGAATTCTGCCCCGTTGTTGGTACCAGTAGATGAAAATAGTGCTCCAAGGGCCAAGCAAAGGTCGTATGTGGCCCCCAGGCTACAGTTTGGAGACCACTATTCTACACCATTGACTTCCTGTTAGTAATACCACCAATGGACCTTGCAATAAGCCACCTCTCCAGCCTGCACGTGCCCATTTTGTAATTTCTGCTGCCAAGCTTTCTGTTTGACATTTGGATTTCTTCACATTAGGGATTACAAGTTATTCAATTTAGAGGATATTCAGCCAATCAGGACACAAAAATAGAGACGCAAATCCCATATCAGGTATTCAGACAGATGAACGGTCTCCGCCGGGTGAGAGGATTATGCTGGCTCTCCAGCTGTGCTGGTTTAATCCCCTGGGCCGAGTTTGGTCATTTTTCTAGAATAATAATCCCACTAACCAGTATGACAGCTATAAGTGCCGACACACTTCAATGCCGTTATCCATCAAAACCTGCAACATATTATAGATGGAGTCTATTGAAAAAACAAGTATAGAGTTTATTTTCACCCTTTCCAAAGATTTTAAGTAGAATAAGGAAAAAGCCAACTGAGCAAATGAATATTTTTTTTTTTCAATGGAATTGCATTGTGCATCTAATCACTCCCACCTACAAACCCCCAATTCTGGGCAGGTGATTAGTCAAGCACATGCATGCACTTTCTGTTCATGGTGCTAAGGATGATGGGACTACGGGCAATGGACACACCACCCCGAATGAACACAGTGAGCGATCTGTACTAGAGATGCACCGAAATTTTGGCAGCCGAAACATATTTAAAAAAAGGTGCCAGTAATGGCACCAAAAACACAAGCGAGTTTGTGGAAAATTTTATCATAATTTTACTGTGCTTATGGTGTGTTTTTCATAGGTCATGTGACTCAAACTGTATCAAAAATGTAACATGGGTGTGCGTATTGACGAGTTTTCAATGCATTTTTTTTTTTTTTAAAGGACCACAAATGCAGCAAGCAAGATTTTTAACACCACAATGGAAGCACAATGGACCAGTGTGAAGACATACATAGAATTTAAAGGGATGCATGTATCTGGAACTTTTCTTGCGCTAAACATGACGATAATGGCTGACAAATTCATAATTATTTAAATTTATAATATTATTAATTAAAACATCAAATACGTATATAAAATATATATTTTTTTAAAAACTCATTTTCGGTTTCCGTTTTCAGCCAAGTGCATCCTGCATTTTTTCGATTTCAGGACCAAAATTTTCATTCTGTGCAACTCTAGTCGGTTTTATAATTTTTTAATTTTTCACTGCTGGCAATTCTTTATATGATTTTTTATGATTCACGTATGGTTTTCAACTATTGACACCACTGGCGCAGAGGTTTTTGTTTCCCAACTCTAGTCGGTACCGATCGCTCACTGTAAGGTGCAGATATTGCCTTTGTGCCACTATTCACCTGAATACCTGGTCCTGTTCAACGACGGTATAATTTCTGTCATGGCTGCAAAGCATAGCATCACGGGTGTTGCATTTTTAGCAAAAATATCATTTGATATTTTCGGAAGAGGGGGGGCCCTGTCAGGTAGGCTGTATGGGACCCCGTGATTTCCATCCCTGCCTGTGCATATTGGTTCTTCTTAGTCAACGCAGCCTCTATGTATTGTAGGAAAAAAAAAAAAAACCCTCACCTAAATCCTACCTATACACTTCAAACAAAGAGGAGAGCCCTCCACAACACAACAAATACAAACCCCCAAAAAAGTGTGGCTATGGGCTCAGCCGTACCCCTTGTTTTTCTCTGTATGTATTGCTGTACCCCTTTTTTGGATTCCGTTGCAAAATTGCCTTATACCTACTTAGAAAGTGCATTTGAAAACTGTATGACGTTAATGTTTTATTGTTATATGTTGAAAACCATAAAATAAAAATAATAAAAACAAAAAAACAAAAAAACAAAAAAAAAAAAAAGAAACCCCTCAGTCCGCACCACTCTATCCCAACCTATAAAAAAGTCTGCATACCGTATATACTTGAGTATAAGCCAACCCGAATATAAGCCGATCCGAATATAAGCTGAGGCACCTAATTTTACCACAAAAAAACTGGGAAAACTTATTGACTCGAGTATAAGCCTAGGGTGAGAAATGCGCAGCTACTGTAAGTGGAAAAGAGGGTCAACAATGCCCATTTGCAGCCTCACTGTGCCCATTTGCAGCCATAGGTCCCCTGAACTTCAAACTTGGTAGTTAAGGGTTCCTAGATGCCCCCTAGCTGCAGTCAAAATGTGGGGTCTCTGGACCCAAAATGACATTGCTGCAGATTGACACAGTTGACCGACTTTGGGGCCCCGTATCTCGGGCCACTTGGTGCTAGGAATGTTGTAGTGCTAGTTCCACTGGGTTTGTACACCAAATTTGGGGTTCCTAGCACCAAGTGGCCCTGAGATACGGGGCCCCAAAGTCGGTTCGGAAAATGTCATTCTCTGCTGCAGAAAAAGTGCTCGATTCAAGTATAAGCCGAGGGGGGCGTTTTCAGTACAAAAAAAATATGCTGAAAAACTCGGCTTATACTCGAGTATATACGATATTTTAAAATAATCTGGATCAATATGCGCTTTGCGAGGCTGTTCTATGAAAATATGTGCCTTGTTTTCACGCACTTTTCTTTCTAATGGCTATGGAATTTAAACTCAAGGTCGAGGTTCAGCAATAGAAAATTGTTGCTCGTTTTATATCAATCTGAAGGAAAAATGTTACAGTGAATAGGTGACAATGTAGAAAAGCATAGATTACAGACATGAATATACCAAACCCACACACTGAGCAAAACGCCACGACATCCCAAAGTGACTAATCACAGGCACAGTTATTGTATCTATCAGCCACATTAGATCTTTTCAACAGATTACTGCAGTTTTCTGCACAGTATCAGCAAGCATGCACAGTTGGCAAAACTGAAACTAGCCATACATATTTGGACTACTCCCATTCAGCCTGTAATCAACAGATTCCTCCATTCACGTTGCTGAATCTTTACTGCCGGCTTTTGCATTTGAACAACCACAGCATCCCACCTGAACTGTGACTGCATCTAATAGGAACAGTTCCATTGATTTCTACTACAATGCAGCAATACTGTGGGAATCCTCTGGGGTGTGGAAAATGCCAGCCCAGAAATCAGACACCCTGTAAGAACACCACTGTAATACTATTGGATAACAATATCAACAGGACAACCCCCGAGGTTCCAGCGCTACCTATCTACTTTCTCAAATTACAATAGAAATCTGACAGAGGCTCTAGCCTTCCCCCTAACTCTACCGAAAAAGCATTTAGTTTGTCTGTGTTGTGGATTTTCCTTTACTTCCTCATGATACCGCTGGCAATATCTCGCCAAGGCAGGCCATAGATTATGCAGTTTTCCTTCCCTTCAACCACAGGTTGAAGGAAAGAAAATTGCTTGATTCCCTTATCAACACAGTCATTGTTGATGGTGGAATCCCTCCTGCTGCGCGCTATTGTATTGAGACAGCAAGAGGTTTCTCAGCTGCCAGAAAAGAACGATCACTGCTGGTGGCCATAGCCAAAAAAAAAAAATCCAACTGGTTGGTCGTACTAAAGCTGTTAAATAGATCGACTTCAATACAACCAGATGGATCAAAAATCAGCTGATTCCTGCGGTCTATGGCCGGCTTAATGCAGTGTTTCACAAACTCAGTCCTTAAAGTGGGGTTCCACCCAAAAAAAAAAACAAAACACTACATAAAAAACTAAAAAAAAAAATAAATAAAAAAAAAAAAAAAAAAAAAAATATCCAGATGTTTTTTTGTACTTGCCTCTAAATGGCTGTTGCTAGGTGGTCCCTCGTAGTCTGCCTCTTCCAGTGCCTGGGCTGGTAACATCACTTCCCCCTCGGCACAGGAAGGGCTCAGCTCCGCTCCCTCCCTCCTGTCAATCATCTGGGACCCATTACAGGTCCCAGGTGACTGAGCGGCCAATCACGGCGCGCGCGGCACCGCGCGCGCATGCACAGTGGGTGCCAGGCTGTGAAGCCACAGCCCGGCGCCCACAGTTGCAATGCCGGCGCCGCTGAACGGAGGGGGAGACGAGCGGGGCTTCGCTGGACCCTGGGACAGGTAAGTGTCCAATTAAAAGTCAGCAGCTGCAGTATTTGTAGCTGCTGACTTTTAATTTATTTTTTTTTTTTTTACTGGACCTCGGGTGGAACTCCTCTTTAAGTACACCCAACAGACTAGATTTTGGGAATTTTCCTTAAATAAAATAGTTGCTTAATGGATGTCCCAGGATGTATTCCGAACATGCCCCCTCCCCCGGTTACAGGACAGCTATTTACCAAAGTAACAAGCACACTGGGCTGTCTTTTCCATAGTCTTTGAACTGACTGCATTATACACTTGGTATTATTACATGACCATCATATTTCTGGATAAAGAATTAGAATCTATCTTTGGTGGAGTCCAGTGAGATCCTGCCGTCTTCCAGTGGGCACTCCCGATTATGGGGCCTTTTCCCTTTGGTCCATTTTTTGAGCCGGAGGTGACTGCTAGTACACTTTTCTTCCTTTATCTTGTTCGCCTTAGTGGTTTTGGTGCTACTAGGTCAACAGATTTCACCAACAAAGATATATCTACACATTCTGCCTTTGTCCTGATGAAGCGATCCCCCACCTCTCTAATAAGGACGATAGAATATACATGTATAGCAAGTTTGCTAGTATTACGATTATCCCGATCATTTATCTACTATGTATACAGTTGGCAGAAAAAAAAAAAAAAACATGCACAAATGGATACGGCAGACCAAAAGAATAACAGAGTACAAATGTATAAGTGTACAACAACATGTTTCGAAGGTCTGAAAAAACTCCTACTTCATCAGGGCTTTAGTTAAGATAAGGACCTTGAATGGACTTTGAATAGCGCTTTGCTATGTGAATCTATGTAGGGAAGCCAATTGCTGGAGATTCTGAAACATGACCTGTTGGAGGTACTTGAGGACTGAGGTTGGGAACCACTGCTCTAAAGCATTGGTTCTCAACCTCGTCCTAAAGTACCCCCAACAGGCCATGTTTGGGGAATTTCTCTTCGATAAAATAGCTGAAAAATAGCCAAAATACCAAGCCATTGACTCTGATTTAAAGCACCTGTGCAAGATAAAAGGAAAATCTGCAAACATGGCCTGTTGGTGGTACTTGAGGACAGGGTTGAGAACCACTGATCTAAAGCAACATTTTAGAGGAGAAAAAAAAAAAAAAGGGGGGGGGGGGGTCAAATCCTTCCCTAACGCTATATATAAAAACACTATCTATCTATCTAAAATTTTGTTTTTGCGTCTAAACGTGCCTAAACTAAAAAGCGCGTTTAGTGCTCGAGCATTTCAATGGGCAGGATGAATAAATTTGCAAAATGCTACTTTAGGCATGTTTTTACGTTGCTTTCTTGCTTGCCAGGGGAAAGACGTTCAGAAGAGCTGGGCAAACACCCAACGTGTATGAGGCCTCAAAAGGAGCCACTGTAGAAAGAAAGAAATAGATGGGTACTTCTAAAAATGCCAGTTGCCTGGGTTTCATACTAAACCCCTAGATTCAATAATTTGAGTACCTAACCTGAAAAAAAAAAAAAGTGGCTAGTACAGCGATTTCAGAACTCCTCATCTGTATACTTGTTTCAGTGCATTTTCCATTGGCTCCACATAATCAGCAAGACAACCAAGGCTTTTCAGAAGACGACGGAGGTCCATCACATTTCTTGTTTAACGTGTGAGAACGGCGACTTTCCAGCGTGTGAGAGTTTGAGGTCAGTAATCCATACTTACACTTGGAACAAAAAAAAAAAAAAAAACGCACTAAGCCGCAGCCATAGCTGTGCCCATATGAGGAAAACTCTGAAATATTACACATCAAATTTGCCCAAGAATGGCTGGGAAAGGCTTCAAAGAGTCGTTTTTCAAGGCTTTGCGGGGAACGATTTTCCACTGTAATTACACACAGCAGCTACCAGCGGAGTCTCACACTCCCAGACGCAGGCGAGGGAACAGCTGTTTCTGCTACCAGGACCAGATGGACGTGAAGGAATGACATCAGACTTTAACCCTCTCGCTGCGAACAGCCAGCGGCACAAGGTTCGAACGCCAGCGTGACACACGAGGGAAACATTTAAAAACACAAATGCTACAAGCCCTAGCTGGGCACCTCCCGTATTCTGTTCATTCAAGAGATTACGCATTTCCAGTAGTTAAATATCTGATCCTTGAAGTGAACCTGTGCTGAGCCCACACAGTTCTTTCTAGGTGCTATGCCCACAAAGTAACACGTTCACTTGAATTAAGCTCTCCCCAGAATAATAAACGCACCTGTCTTTGCTGCCCCTGCTGCTCGGTTCAATCACCATGGTTAAGTGGACAGAACCATCACTTACCTAGGGCTATGGACTCCCTGCGTCACAGTCATGACTGGGCCAGTACTGTCACATGGTGCGAGTCGCTTACTCCTCCATGCTTTATAGCAGTGGTCTCCAAACTGCGGCCCAGGGGGCCGGATGTGGCCCCTTGCCTGCCTTTATCCGGCCCTTGGAACTATTCCTTCCGCAGACACTAAATGATGCAGAACCATTTCTCCCACTGGCACCAATGATGGGGCACCATTACTCCCACTGATACCAACAAAGGGGCACTATTCCTCCCGCTAAAACCAATGATAGGGCATTGTTTATTCTCATTGATGTTGGGGCAGTCACTATTCTACAAAGCCCAGCCCCCCCTAAAGCCTGAATGACAGTAAACTGGCCCTTTGTTTGGAAAGTTTGGAGACCCCCTGCTTTATAGTATTGTAGACATGAAATTTGTTATTCGGAAGTATCACAACAACGAATTTCAACAAATCCAAAATAAATTCTAACAAAACAACAAATGCATTTGTTTCATTCGGATCCAAAATAATGTAACAACGTAATGAATGCTCCAATCTGAATGTTGCATTTATATTTTTCATTATTAAAAAAAAAATGCACTACATATGAAATGGAAACATCTTGCAATAAAGACAGTAAGGTATAAAAAAAAAAAAAAAAAAAAAGTGAAATAAGATGATTCCTACTTATTGTGTTTGGGTTGGATCTGGAGGTGGATCCATCAGAATCTCTGAATCGTAACATAACGAATGGAACTAAATTAATTTCAAATTCATTTGTTTTGTTACGATTCGGAGATTCTGATGGATCCACCTCCAGATCCAGCCCAATCAGAATCTCCAAATTATAACATAACAAATGAATCCAAAATTAATTTAGTTCCATTCGTTATGTTACGATTCAGAGATTCTGATGGATCCACCTCCAGATCCAACCCAAACACAATAAGTAGGAATCATCTTATTTCACTTTTTTTTATACCTTACTGTCTTTATTGCAAAATGTTTCCATTTCATATGTAGTGCATTTTTTTTTTTAATAAAATGTTATAACAAATATAGCCAATCTTCCAAAATACGCAATTTGGAACAAATACATCAAACAATTTCTAACGTAACGAATATAATGAAATTATTCACTTGCCGAACGAAACTAGTTTTTCTGTCGTTCACATTGCTAGAATTGGATACTTCCCTGTGTTCTGAACAGAGCAGCAGGGGAGTTTAGTACATTTAGCAATAATACACTTTAATCCATAAGAAAAGTTTACAGCGGTATTAGAGCCTTGTCTTTTAAAATAACAAACATGTTCTACTGATGGTTTTATACAGAGCAGCCCCGATCCTTATCTAGGGTTCCACACCCGCGCTCCCGCTTCTTCCCTTCTGCCAGGTAAGCAGCTTGCTCTGTGGGCACCAAAGCAGGCGCACTCCTGAGCCACGACTGTGTGTGTCAATTCACACACACAGATCCGCGGCTTGGCCGTCCCCCCTCTGCTGTTGATTGGCTCACTGGCTGTAATTGACCGCTGCTGCCAAAAGCGGATCAGGACTGCGATTCCCCGGAGAGGCGAAGCTCTCGTGGACATCACTGGATCGAGAGGGGGCTCAGGTAAGTATTAGGCGGGCTGCTGCACACATAGATGCACATAGAATGCATGAAGATGAAGAAAAAAAAAAAAAACCTTGTGCCTTTACAATCATTTTAATTTCAGTCCTATCATACAGCGGCTATTGTTCCCAATGAGCCCATTCAAGTTTTATCAGATATTGAGCCCTAAGGAGGAGTTAGGCCCCCAAGGCACATTGTATTTTAGATTACCAATTTTCAAATGATATAAAAGTGAAATTCCATCCCATCCCCCCCCACTATCTATCCTACCTAACCTGTGTAAAAAAAAAAAAAAAAGTGTGTATATTTACCTATTTTTAGTCTGCTCCGGTCTAATCACTTGATCCCGCAGCTCCCCCTTGACAGTGAGCGGTAGCTGCAGGGGAGAGGAAGGAGCACTGACAACTGGGTGAGAACAGGCTGGGACATGGGAGCCTATGAGTGACGTCACAGCTCACGCAATTCCCGGCCATTGTCGAGTGCTCCCTCTTCTCCCCTGCAGCAGCCGCTCTGACCCGGGGGATCATGTTACCAGACTAAAAATTAGGCAAGTAAACACATTTTTTTTTTACACAGGTTAGGCAGGAAGGGGGGGGGGGGGGGCGAGGACATTTTTTTTAAAACATAGCTAGTGTTAGGCTGGAATTCCACTTTACCCTGGACTCTTATCCTTCTTTTGGTCTCACACTCTTTTCTGTATTTTTGTTTCCAATCATTTTTATTGACAGATTTCAGATGATACATAAAAAACAGTTACAAATGGTTGAAAAAAAAAAAAAAAAACATTATCCAACTTAATCAACGGTAACATTAAAAATATTAAAAGGCCTATAAACTTTATAGGCCTTTTATAGGCTTTATAGTATAAAGCAAAGTTGTATTTTCTATGGTTTGAGCTCCAATGAATACTAGTTGCCTGGCTGCCCCTTGGCTTCAATACTTTAAGAGTCATTAACCCAGGATGCAGTGCGGTGTATTGGGGTGCCATTAATTCTGACACACAGCAGGTATTCTACTGGTGCCTCCAGCACCAAGACTAATCGGAGGCGGTATAAGTACATTGCTTTCCTTACTACTTTTTGTTTATTTTCAGCAAAGATGCTAGTCAAGATTCCCAAGTATACAGCCAACGACTGGAGGGGGGGCATTTACAAATCTGTATATAAAATACATGCTGTTAAAAAAAAAAAAAAAAAAAAAAAAAAAAAAAAAAAAAAGGAGAAATTGAAATGTGTAGGCCGGGCCAAAAATCTACAAATACCAAAAAGTCGAACCAACTGAAAAACATTCTATAGGATCCCTTTAAGAAAGTGTGCTGGGGCTGCGGCTTGGCCAAAGCTGCGATAACACGTTGGCTCCAATGTCCTGCCGACGCAGCCATTACCTCGTTATCTCTACGAAGACTCCCACAAAACACACAAATTAAATAACCGCTTCCGGGGGATTCTAGTCCTTTTCTACCTGATAACAGAATGAGTCACTGGCCACAAAGTCATAACACAGCGATAAGCCCGGACCACATGAAGGAGTGTAGTAAACAGTACGGCGAGTCACGCACTTGCGCAATAAAAGGGCTCCGAGAGGTGATGAGAGACGATGGGACTTCAGCAAAAGCAATCCTGAGAACGTGTCGGACAAACAAAAGACGGCTGTCTTCCCTCAAAGCCAGATCCTTATATCAAAAATTCCTCATCATCATTTCTAGAAACTTTGGTAAAGTAGATCAGTGAAAGTCAAGTTGGTCATAGGCCTTCAGTAAACCATTGGATGTGCATGTAGGATCCGATCACCTTGGCTTTCAGGGAGGCTTCCAGGATAAACAGGAATGTTTTGATCACACAAGTTCAGAGCATCGAAGGAGGAACCACCAACTGTGCCTGGAGTCCACCAATGTTGGGTGATGGATTATAGGAATCTCACAAGAGATTCTTCTTTTTTTTTCAGCCACTGGTCTTTTTCTCCCTTGAGCCTAGTACACATGATGAGAAAATCGGACGAGCGATCGCCCATTGTTTGTTTTTTTTTTGTTTTTTTATCGCACACTAGTTGCATATCGAAAATAAGGGGGCTTACTAAAGGTACAAAAATTCTAGTACGACAGGAAGTACGTAGCTACGTTCTACAGTGTAAATTGGTGTAATGTACATGAGACTCCTCTTCTCATAACAAGATAAGTCATACTTCACGGGGTTATCAACATAAGAGAATATTTTTTACAAAATGCAAACTACGATTTCTCGTTTAGAACATTTTTTGTTGTAGATTATAATGGTTTTCGGTGCCCTTTTTTTCTTCTTGGTCTCCCCCCCCCCCCCCCCCCCCGTTTCCAATCATGCGTGGTCCTCACTTGTTTTATTTCAACCGAATACTATAATAGTCACACAAAAATCATTCGCTCTATTATCGTACATGAAAAATTCTCGTGCTGGTCACTTCAGATATTATTGCAAGAACTGCCGTGATTGGCTCTCGAAAGCTGTGTACTATTAAAAATCAGATTGTCAAACGATCACTCCAAATTAGTTTCGTCCGATTTTTTCATTGTGTGTACCAGGCATTAATACCTTTAAGTCTTTTTTTTTTCTGCACAATAGACTTTTTTTAGTCTACCCTAATGTACTAAACATTGCTTTTTTGGACATATAGGGTATTAAAGTCGAACCCACCCAAAAGAGGAAGCTCCGCTTGTTCGCACCCTCCACTGCCTCATTTGGTACTTTTTTGGGGGGGGTACCTGGTTTTGACAGGTACCCGCTCCCACTTTCAGGTAAGATCTAAGTCATTTCTGGCACCTCCTCCCCCCCCCCCCACTGCCTTCTGGTACTGCCGGTTTCCCTTACTTACAATGCTGGCGCCTGCACCCGAAGCAGATTGAAAAATCGGCTCGGAGCAACGACATCGCGGAATCCCTAGACAGGCAAGTGTACTTACGCATTTAGCTTTCATTTTTGACAACACAACATATAGGTAATTTGAACACACCGATAGATCTGCCCCAAAATCTAATCAACAAAGAGGTTGGTTTTCTAAAGGAAAATAGATTGTGCACTTTTACAAGTGTAGTTGCACTCTGCAAGTGCAGTTTGGCGCCAGAGCTTAGTAATTAAGGGGCAGCGCTGCTGAGCTGACAACTCTGCCTCTGCTGTACCGAAATCCCAAACAGTGTTGTCAGCCATCCCCAGCTCTCATCTCCTGGATTGCAGAAGACTTCTCCTCTCCACATCTCCCCAACAGGGAGAGTTGTTCTGTAGCACAGCAGGGGAGAACCCAGGCAAAGTTGACAAAACTGCTTGGGATTTCAGTGCAGCAGAGGCAGTGTTAAGGAGCTCACTGGATTTCTGGCAGATTCTGTAAATGCCTAGTACACACTATCAGGTTTTCTTTTTTTCATTCAATCCAAGCGGGCTGAATGGAAAAAAAAAAAGTGAAGAGCTCTGTACTAGGAGCCTTTGTACTAACTATCCAGATGTTAGTACAGTGATCTCAGCACTGAGGTATTGTGTTCCGACAGGGGGATTGCCACCCCCACCAGAACAGACCGGTCAGCGCTCACAGCCATTGGCTGTGAGCGCTAATCGGATGCTAGCTCTCCAGTATGCCTGTTTGACAGAAGACCGCAGAGGTAATCAAATACCAAAAGAAAGCTCTATTTGTGGGGAAAAAAAAAGGACGTCAATTTTGTTTGGGTGAAACGTCGCACGACCGCACAATTGTCAGTTAAAACGACGCAGTGCCGAATCGCAAAAAGTGCTCTGGTCAGGAAGAGGTTAAATCCTTCCGGGGCTGAAGTGGTTAAAGGTGTAAATCACAGGGAAATGTGCATGTATCAGAGATATGTATGGAATATCTTTTTTTTTTTTTTGCACTTTTACTCTGACCTACACATTAATCTCCAAGAACTTCTCAACAGAACTCGGGATTTCTGCCATTATGGTAAAGACTGCTCTCTCTAATAGGTCAAATAAGAAGAAAATGAATTTACTGCAGATTCAATGGCCTCCATTAGCTGGAACCAATATTCTGTTTCTGTACAATGCAGTCTTTAGGATCCCTGCTGGATAAATATTAAACCCGGGGACAATACATCAGTTCATAGCGATGTTTCACATTATCGATTTCTATGGTGAAATGTCCTTCAGCCGGCACTGCTGGACACGGGACAAGCCGTATTCTTCATCGAGTAGAACACCCCGCAGTGTGGCAATGTAAGAACAGATTGCAATGCAATCTGTCTAAAGAAAAATGAGGTTACGTTAGAGTCACAAATGGATCGAAATCTGGAAAACCTTACGGAAGGATCTGGCAAAGCTGAAACTGACAAAAGAGTCACGCAGAAGTATAGAAGGTACAATCCAAAGGAGATTGAAATCAAGAGAACCAATCGGGGAGCAAGGCTCACCCGCTTAGCCGTTTGGTTTTTCATTCAGACACAGATGCAATGCATCGGCCACCCCTTTTGTCAGTAATCTGAGAACCCCCGATTGTGATGCAAAAAAGAAATTCCCAAATACACCCCCGCTCCAGCCCCCTTGTTGTATCATTCATAGCACAGGCTTCACTACAGTGCCAGCGACCTTGTGAGGTGCGCTTCACATTCTGGCTGCAGTGAATTAGAGAAAATAAACAGACTACAGTAAAACCTTGGTTTGAGAGTAACTTGGTTTGAAAGCGTTTTGCAAGACAAGCAAAATGTTTTAATACATTTTGACTTGATATACAAGCGATGTCTTGATATACAAGTAGCGTCATGTCACAACTGATATAAAAGAGAAGAGAGGCGGCTCTAAGTGTAGCAATATGGTTACATTTATTGAAGGTACAACATTTATCAACATATTGCTACACTTAGAGGCGCCTCTCTTCTCTTTTATACTCTGGAGCTCCTGCTGGGTTTTGCTTCTAATCCCCTTGTGGAGGCTTCAATTTGTGGATGGACAGTTTATGGTTACACAACCTATCACATTACTATAATCTTTTTATGGACTACAAACTGAAGGACTTATGAATACATGATTGTGGAACAAATCACCTGAGTTTCCATTATTTCTTATGGGGAAATTTGCTTTGATATAAAAGTGCTTTGGATTACAAGCATGCTTCCGGAACAAATCATGCTCGCAGTCCAAGGTTTTATTGTACTAATGCCGTGTACACACGGGCGGACTTTTCGACCGGTCTGCACCGATGGGACAAATCCGTCGGACGATCCGACCCTGTGTGGGCTTCATCGGACCTGCAGCGGCCTTTTTCAGTCAAAAAAAAAAAAAAAACAGACAGACTTTAGATGTGGAACACATTTCAAATCTTTCCGACAGACTCGAGTCCGGTCGAAAAATCCGCTCATCTGTATGCTAGTCCAAAAGGACCGACGTTAGGGCAGCTATTGGCTACTGGCTATGAACTTCCTTATTTTAGTCCGATCGTATGTCATCACGTACGAATCCGTCGGACTTTGGTGTGATCGTGTGTAGGCAAGTCCGTTCATTCGAAAGTCCATCGGAAGTCCTTCAAAAGTCCATCGGACCTTTGATGCCGAAAAGTCCGCCCGTGTGTACACGGCATAAAATCTAGGTTACTGAACAACTCTGGATGGCTGCACTCTGAAAAGTTCCAGTTTATTGAAAATCCATATAAGCAAACTCATATACAGGCAAAAAAGGTGGAGGGGGGGGGGCGCAAGAGGGGTTGACGCGTTTTGCGCTAATTCATTGCTTACTTATAATTATAGTCATGAATAAGGGCTGAATTAGCACAAATCTACTCTTGCACCCCCTGTACCTTTTTGACTGTATATGTTTTCTTTTATATGAGTTTTCAGTAGACTGGAACTTTGCAGCCATCCAGAGTTTTTTACATACACCGAGTCTTCAGTTGACAAGCTGGGATTGCACCGGAGAGAACGAGGAGAGCGTCGGAGACCATGTAGCCGACCGACCAAGAGCACCATCTATTTGTTTACAACTGAAATCCAGGTATGGACATATTTACCTTGGTCCAGCTTGGAGTAATGCAATCATGCCTGTGCCATACCTGGTCGATCTCTGTGGAAGCTGTCAATCACCGTAGTGGACATCTTTACTACAGTGATTGCCGCAGGCTTTCGGGTCCCATGCCGTGCTTACTGAGCACAGGAGATCACTCGCTTGGCACAAGCGCCATTCAAAAAGGACACATTTTTTTTATGCAATGTGTTCTCTGAATGGAGGAGGTGGAGAGGCAGGGAGGTGACATCATAATCTCCACCTTGTCCATTCAGAGAACATTTTGCATTTATTGAGAAAATGCAAAGTATTGTTTAAATGGCATACATGCCCGATGAGCGACCTTCCTGTGTTCACCAAGCTGCAGGGCAGCTGTTTGGAACAGGACACAGAAGAGATCTGAGATCAGTGGTGTATACTACAGCGATTTTCAGATTACACAGGGATCAGATATGACCCATGCATACTTACATTGGTCTAAGCTGGATCACTATGACGATGCAGAAATATCCGTACCTAGAATTCTGCTTTAAAAAAACTCAGTCAACGTTTTTGTTTTAGCACAGTTGGCAGGTTTGCTGGATAGGGTTATAGCATTAAAGTATAACTGTTATATCCTGTTTTGTTTACCATGATCATTGAAAGTGAAAGCAAAATAAATTTGCGTTACCAGAAAAGTAATAGAGGGGAAATCTTCCAATGGGGACACTAGTTCTTGTCATCTGGGGTGGGGCCCCAAGAGATTCATTCATTTGTAGGGATTTCCTCTCACTTCCTGCTTTGTCTATGGGACAGGAAGTGAAGGTAAATCTCCACAATGGGACACAGATGGCAAAAATAAACCTTTACAGGAGTTTCTAACACTCCCTTACGCTATCCAAAATGAAAAAAAAACAAAAAAAAAAAAACCTTTGCCTATAGTTCACCGATTGGTTTAGCTTGCTGTCTACAATGGCTTTTTAAAGGAAAATCATGTTCTTTTTTTTTCTGCAATTATTTAGTCATACATGTCAAAGATAAGATAAATGTAAATAAAGTTATCATGTTAACTTTATATATGTGTACATAGGGCAGGCATATTTACTCATCACACGTGTAGGCTCTGCTTGCCGCTCATTAATCCCGCAGAGTGAGTGTGCCTTACAATTCTTCTCTCTCATTGCAAGTCTATGGGTCCCTTATAAGAATAAAGGACTCTCTCTCAGTAGTGTTTAAAGTGTATGTCCAAGCATTGCTTAAATTCACTCCAGACATCACTCCTCCCTCATCATGTTATTCCTCTTTCCTTGTTCATGTACCAGGAATCTGATTTTATTATTCTGTGATTTTGCAAAAAATCCATGCAAGCGCAGCTGCGTGAAGCGCAGTTCCTAAAAATGCGGCCACAGCCAGCGATTATAACCCCTGTCAGGTTTTGCTTTCCACTATCTGTGTCCAATTGCAGAGATTTCACTTCCTGTCCCATAGCATAACAGGAAGTGAGAGGAAATCTCTGCAAATTAAGGGAATTCCGTGGGGGTCCCCCAGGTCACCAGAACTGATGTCCCCATTGGAAGATTTATACTCTATTAGTTTTCTAAGGACAAAATTTGGGATTTTCTTTTTACTTTCACTGTTCATGATAATGGTAAACAGGACACAGAGGATGAATCTCCTTAAAGGGGAGGTACAGCCGCCGCAGCCCCCCCCCCTTTCGGCTTCACAGCCAGTTCCCTACTGCGCATGCGCAAAGCTTGCTGCACTTTCTAATTGGTCCGGCAGCAGAGAAAGGAGAAGGGGGCCGAGCTTCTCGGGAGACCGGGCCGCGTCCCCGTCTCCCGGAAGTAGGAAACTTTACCTGTCAAAAACAGGTACCCGTTACACCCACTCCGGTGGCACCTTTCAGTGGGGGAAATGGATGAGTGGAACTCCGCTTTAAGACCTCTTTCACACCAGCGGACTGATGGGGTCCACCTGTCCCTTTTTCAGACTAACCCATTTGGACCACCCATTGTTCACAATGGCGCAGCAGATGTTGGCAGACATGTGTCCACGGTTGTCACCCGCCAGCATCCAATCCAATCCGGTCTGCTAAAAACAAACAGACAGACGGGGATCCATTCCCCATCCCTCCGGTGGATCGGCTCAGATGAAAGTCGGATGGAAACGGACAGGCAGTCTAATTCCATCCGGCTGCCCCATAGAGAACAGCGAACTGTGTCCGTATCTGCTCTGCATAGTGGAGCAGACATGGCCCTGTCATCCGCCTGCTCAGCAGGGATCAGCGGAGAGATCCCCGCTAAACAGGCGGATCCGCTTGACTGATCCTGCTCCATCTGAAACGGGCCTAGTTAGTGCACAGACAGCAATAAAATCCTGACGTGCATTCTAACCCATCTACACTTTATCCAAAACTGAAAAAAAAAAGGTTTTACCTTTAGTTATACTTTAAGCAAAACTATGCACTCACATATACCCAGTAGTCACAGCGCTTTAAGCAAAATCCAGCCAGCATCTAACATGGAGAAAGTCTGACTGGCGCGCGTGATGACGTCACAGCATAAGGTCATGTCCCTACGCAATGAAGATGATGTCTTCAGGGGGAGCCATTGGGAGATATTTACACATGCTTACCATGACCATTCATCTTTAGGAGGGTCATGGTGCTCTGGTAAGTTTTTAATGAGCATTTTCTGCACGGTGGAATGATGTCACGAGTGGAGAACTACGTATTATAAGGAGGGCTGTACTTCACTTTCACACTGGACTTTATATTGTATTGGAATGTTTCTCACTAACTATATTAGTGCATGGGAGAATAGCGACGCACTTTTGTTTATTTTACTACACCGTCCCTGATGATTATCGCGAGTTTATGGTCATATTTATTTACTAATGTGTTCATTGTAATATTTTGGGGTGTAGTGCCGTCTTTACTTAATACACTTGCTGCCAGGAATGTCTGATGTTCATACCTCAGTACACCTTTTAGGTTTCCTAACCTACATATCACTGCTAGGAGGAGCATTTAGGAATCTATTAGAGATGCACTGAAATTTCGGCAGCCAAAAAGTGTCGGCCGAAAATGGTGTTATCGGTAGAATGCTGATGAGAAAATGAGCCAACGATGGCACAGAAAAAACGCACCGCAATTTTGCGGCGAATCCATTGGAATCTTGCCACAATTTTACCATGATTTACTGTGCTTATGGTGTGTTTTTCATAGATCACGTGACTTAAAAAATGCTTAAAAAATGTAAAAACGGGTGCGTTAATGATGCGTTCTTGCTGTGTTTTCAATGCATTTGAACCGGGAGGCGTGTTTTTTGTGCATTTTTTTTTAACTGGCCAAAAATACACCAAGCTAGATTTTTAACACCACAATGGAAGCCCACCGGACCAGTGTGACAGAATTTAAAAGGGATATATTTTTCTTGAGCTTTTATTGCGCTAAAAAGGTGCGAATAAAGGCCGACAAATTCATATTCATTAAAAAGTCAAATATAATACAATTGTATAAAAAATATATATATATAAATATTTAAAAACGGTCATTTTCAGTTTCAGCACCAAAATTTCCATTCGATGCACCTCTAGAATCTATGTATGGAAGATAAAAAAAAAAAAACGTACATAACAAGCAATTGTGCATGTTGGAATAAACATTACAATAATAACTCAAAATACATATATACATAAAAGGCTCCTCTTAAAAAGTTTATGTGCATCATTATATAGATTTTAAAAATAATTCTGGACATACAGATATAAAAACCTGACAGCTATAAAAGCTGCGTACAGCGAAGTGACCATAAAACTATTCCTTTAATCTCTGCATTAACGATTTACATTGTAAATGTTTGCATAATTCAAAGCGTAATGTCACCACAAACAAAATGAAGTTGAAGTTTAGTCAGAATATATTGCGCTTTGTGTCAAAACAGATTATATGTGTCACCAAGGACAATAGAGTTATTAAATCAGTTTGCGTTACACATTGGATCTAGGGAAGAAACATCACTAGGTTGAACACCTCCATACTTGCACTGTACAGAGATTTGCTGTTCTCCCAGCACCAGCAGGTTTTTCCAGAAGCCACCAGCTAGAAGAAGAGCTACTTCTCCTCCTCCAGGGCATCCCTGGAATCCCAACTAATTTTAATAAACTTCCCAGACAAGACTGGGCTCCCGAAATGATTTTGAATGATTATAGAAAGACTTTGCAAGACAAGGCCCCAACTGGTCAGATCTTCCAATCACCATCTCATTTCCATGGCTAGCCCTTGCATATTTCAAGTACAGAATGCAGTCTTTTTTTGGGTTTCTTCATTGCAAAAAAAAGGGGAAAGCTTTCTAAAGCTGCCATATTATAAACTTCAAGAAGAAATTAGATAGTGCTGGACCCTGAGGACGTCCTATTGGTGTTGCTATCCAGTAGTATTAGAATGGTGTTGATGTAGGTCATGGGTCTCCAAACTTTCTAAACAGAGGGCCAGTTTACTGTCCTTCAGACTTTAGAGGGCCAGATTGTAGTCATTGGGAGTAGAAAAGGTCCTGACGTCAGTGGGAACAAACAATGCCCCATCTTTGGTGTCAGTGGGAGTAATTGTGCCCTATAACTGGTGTCATTGGGCTCCCTTGTTGTTGCCATTGGGAGGAATTGTGCCCCATTGTTGTTGCCATTGGGAGGAATTCTGCCCCTTCATTGGTGTCATTGGGAGGAATTCTGCCCCTTCATTGGTGTCATTGGGAGGAATTCTGCCCCTTCATTGGTGTCAGTGTGGGGGGGGAATTATGTCCCATAGTTGGTATCGGTGGATGAAAATAGTGCCCCAAGAGCCAAATAGAAGCAAGCAAAGGGCCGTAGTTTGGAGTCCACTGATGTAGGATATCTGGTTACCGGGTTGGCAGCTTCTACAACCCAAAAGATTCTCACATATTCCTTGCTTTGTAGCACAAAACTGAAGGTAGAAGATTGAAGTACCACTCCACCGAATCCTCAAAAGAGGAAATCCAGTGCGTTTCAAGGGTCCAAGGACAACTTCATCAGGGATTTCAACAGAAAGCCAGAATACCATTAACAATATACCCTCAATTCAGTCCATGTACATTGCCTATTACAATCCCTAATGAAGGGGGTATCTTTGGATTCCACCTTTTGAATTCCTCCTTCCTATACTGCACAGGTGTAAAACTGGCTGCCCTCCAGCTGTTGCAGAACTACAAGTCCCAGGAGGCATTGCAAGGCTGACAGTTATTAGCATGACTCCCACAGGAAGAGGCATGATGGGACTTGTAGTTCAGCAACAGCTGGAGGGACACCATTGCTATACTGGTATAAAACTGTATCTGGACTATCGACCAATGGTGTGGCACTTCATTCTTATACTTGCTGTTATTATGAAATTGGTCAGTAGTTGCTTTTACTAGGTGCATACTTGTTCTGGGTTGGTGCTACTTTAAAAAAGTACACAAGAAACGACCTCCATATTTCTGCCCATGTTTACAAAGCTAAAAGGCATCAAAGGTTGTGTTTTGTACGTTAGGGATAAAACGCTGGTCAGGTTTATACTATGGATGTTGTCTCCCGGAGACATTTTCCCCAATTGTCTTTCAGGAACATTTTCAGTAACAACGGTGAATGGATAGAACCTTTATCAGATTATTAATACTGGATCTATGGAGGTTCACAAATGGGGCATTCAAAGAAAAGTCTCTTGTTAAAAGGACTGAATGATTCTGGCTAGGCTCTCAAACTCGGAACAGCAAACTCAGGCGTTCCAGATGAAAAATGCACCACAGAAAACACTTGGAAAAGCCATAGATAGATCGAAATGCTTTCCTTCCACCATGGATGAAAGGAAAGAAAATGGCTGGATTCCCCCATCAACACTGACTGTGCCGATGGAGGAATCCCTCCCACAGTGCTACTGCATTCTGTCAGCGGGGAGACACAGGGAGCCCTACCGGCCAGCAGAACGCGATGTTTACTGTTAATGGCTATGGCCACTGACAGTAATTGCATGTAGAAAAATCCGACAGGCTGGTTTTACCCAAACCAAAATTGATGGATCGATTTGGGTACAATCAGCCTGCCCAGACATGGATCAAAATTCTGCCAGTCCTTGCCAAACCGGCCAAATTTTGATCCAGGTATGGCCGGCTTAAGAGTTCAAAGACTTCTTCCAAAGAATAACAAAGCTTTTCAGGGACCAGGCCGAGCCTCCTTCGTCAGGGCTTAGGATGCTGCTCACATTAAAACAGAACAAAATCAAGACTCTGCCTAGTTCACAATATCTAAAGAAAACGGATTGCGAACCACTGCTGGGAATAATGAGTACTAAACACAGCCAGTACAATGAAGGCATAATCCTTGTCAGCAGTGATTCACAATCAGTTTTCTTTAGAAGTCCTGATTACACGCAGCATCCTAAGCCCTGATGAAGATGGGACATCCAGGACCCCCCGAAATGTGTTGGCTTTGAATAATTTGGAAAAAAAAAAAAACACCTTTTCCTGATTCTATATTTTAAAGGTGTGGAGCTTTCAGAAACCCTGAGCACCCAGACCAGAGCCTTTAGTCTTGCAAAAAAAAAAAAATAGAGGTTTAAAAGCTAAACTTAAAGTGTTACTAAACCCAGGACCCTGCATTCACTATATCTGGTCTCCCACAGTACACAGAACATGGAAATGTAATTATTTTAGTGAATATAAACTGCTAAATACCTTTTTTCATATCAGCCGATCAGATGCACCCTCCCCTTTCCGACAGAAAATGTGCGCTCGGAGCTTGTTGTCGGAATTTCCAACTAAAATTTTCCGACAACAAAATCCACTCGCGTAAATTCCGATCGTGTGTATACAAGTATGACGCACAAAGATCCATGCATGCTCAGAATCAAGCAGAAGAGCAGCACTGGCTATAGAACTTCATTTTTCTTAGCTCATCGTATGTGTTGTACGTCACCGCGTTCTTGACGTTCGGAAATTCCAATCAGCTTTGTGTGACCGTGTGTATGCAAGACAAGTTTGAGCCAACATCTGTCGGAAAAAATCCGATGGATTTTGTTGTTGGAATGTGCGATCGTGTGTACAGGGCATAACTGTATCTGAGCACCACAAACCGAAAACACTATTTTATTCATGTTGAATATTCAAAGCAAACTTACCTATTCATCCATGTCTCTATGCTTTATTTTGTTGAGAAATCACTTAAAAAAAAAAAAAACACCCCACCTAGCATTTCTAACCACAGCCATCTTAAGTAAGGACAGATGATTCGTGTTGAATTTACTTCCTGGAATCCATCTGCCCTTAACTCAAGCATTCAGGAAGGAGGGTTTGTTTGGCTGAGAAAGCACCTCCTCCATATTAAAGAAAATAAAAAAAATAATGACCATGCAGACTCCCGGGATGCAGGACATCATTCTGGCCTAGGTCATAAACAAGGAAGCAGCTGAAGGAATGTAAATATATAAAAACCTTCCTATTTACTAATACTAGCAACATAAGGTATACACATAGTAATTTTTAATGGAGAGAGTTTAGCGCCAGTCTCTGCCATGGACATACATGCATCAAGTTAATCTGGTCAAACAGTTTTCAACGGACACCATTTTTTTCTTTAAATGAGGTTGTAGAACACTCCGTTTACTCTACTGTGACCCGACTTCGATGTGACTTTGCATATTCTGTGGGGCCAAGTCGTACTGTAAATTGCACCAAAGTAGTGCAGGAACCTTTTCCAAAATCGCACCGTTCTGAGTCGATTTGATTAGATCGGGCACGGCTGAAACAAACATAGGGATAACATGCAAACTGGGTGTCACAGTACTACAAACCAAGCCACAGTGCTGTCCCTTACTATCATCTGTCAGCTGACCCACACGGAGCCTTCTCATCTGTCATTCCGATCCTGACGTTCTGAAGTAGCAACGTCTAGGTGTTGCTTGTTTCACTTGCTTTCTAACCTACAGATAATCTCCACCCCGTCCAGATGTTTAGTGACCTCTGTATGCAATCCGGAAAGCACAAAACGCACACACGCTCCTGCTAACCTACTTTGAAGAGCTCTGTGCTCCAGTCTACAAGTCTCGTGTTCCAAGCAAGCTGTCACCATAGAGATTAATGAGCAGTCACTGTGCAGCACATGATAACTGCAGTTTAAAAACAGAGGAAGAAAAAAAAAAAAAAAATCTGAAGGACCTTTCTCATAAAACAAGAAAGTCATTTCAATATCATAGAAGGGGGATGTCCACGTGACAGAACAGCTTGAGCGAGCTGAAGTTTAACTGCGTTTTCCTGCAAGGCTTCAGTAACATATGGGTAAACATTTACCCTGCATAATGGAAGTGACATTCCTCTGTGCTACAGGCTGCAGGAATGACAGCTGCTTAGAATACAGCACAAGGCCTCCAAGCTGCTGGATCTGGCGCCAAATCCTCAGGGCGAGTTATAAGTCCACTGTGATGGAGCACAAGCCCGGCATTATGCCATTGGGGCTGTATACTCTACGGCATGGGCAAAGTGGTGCGGTTTCTAGCTTCTATTTGCAATTAAAGCCCAACTCCGGACAAAAAAAAAAAAAAAGTTTTCCCATGCAGTGGGGCTGTGTCCGCACTGCACAGGTCAACTGCTCATTTTTTGCCTAGGGCAGGGGGTCCCCAAACTTTTATTGTCCTTCAGATTTTAGGGGTGCCGGACTACAGTCAGTGGTAGCTGAAAATGCCCCAGCGTCACTGAGAGCAACAGTGACTCAGGCTTGGTATGTATGAAAATTATATAGCAGTAGTCAGCATGAGGAGGAATAGCACCCCATCACTGATGTTAGTTGAAAGAATAGTACCCTATTGATGGAAGAATATCATTGGTAATAAATTGGGGGAATAGTGCCCTACCGTTGGTGTCAATAGGAGGAATGGTATCCCATCATTGGTATCAGTGAGAGGAATTGCACCCCATCATTTGTGTCAATGGGAGAAATTATGCCCCATTGTTGGTGTCACTGAAAGTGGGAGAAAATATGTGCCACCGTTGGTGTCAGTGGAAAGAATGGTGCCTCTTGCATCATTGGGGGGAATGGTGTCTTAAAGGGGTTGTAAACCCTCATGTGTTTTCACTTTAATGCATCCTATTCATTAAATTCATTAAGGTGAAAAAAAACACCTGGCAGTCACCGGCCCCCCCAGTTTTACTTACCTGAGCCTCTAAATCTCCTCGGCGGAGACGTGCTATCCCTCTCTGCACAGGGTCCCGGGTCTTTAATGGATAGATTGATAGCAGCACAGCCATTGGCTCCCACTGTAGTCAATCAAATCCAATGACACGGGGGGCGGGGCCGAGTCCAGCATTCGTGTCTGTGGACGCAAATGCTGGACTCGGGAGTGCACCCACAAGGTAACCCCTTCGGGAGAGCGCTTCCCCAGGGGGTTATCTGATGTGGGGAGGAAAATGTCTTGGTATGCTGATGCCTTAAGAGTTCCTCTCACTGGAACTAAGGTGCCGAGCCCAACCCCTGAAATACAACCCCACACCATAATCCCCCCTCCACCAAACTTTACACTTGGCACAATACAGCCAGGCAACTACCGTTTTGACAACTGCCATACCCAGACAGACACTTCCATCGGATTGTCAGACAGAGGTGTGATTCGTCACTCCAGAGAACACATCTCCACTGCTCTGGAGTCCAGTGGCGGCGTGCTTTACCCCACTGCATCCGCTTTGCATTGCACTTGGTGATGTAAGGCTTGGATGCAGCTGCTCGGCCATGGAAACCATTTCCATGAAGCGCTCTACCCACTTTTGTTGTGCTAATCTGAAGGCCACACAAAGTTTGGAGGTCTGTAACTATTAACTCTGCAGTTGGCGACTTCTGCACACTGTAAAGCTTCAGCATGTGCTGACCCGCAGTGGCGGCGTGCTTTACGCCACTGCACTGACGCTTTGCATTGCACTTGGTGATGTAAGGCTTGGATGCAGCCGCTCGGCCATGGAAACCCATTCTACGAAGCGCTCTACGCACTGTTGTTGTGCTAATCTGAAGGTCACATGAAGTTTGGAGGTCTGTAGCTATTGACTCTGCAGACAGTTGGCGACTTCTGCACACTGTAAAGCTTCAGCATGCGCTGATCCCGCTCTGCCATTTTATGTGGCCTACCACTTTGTGGCCGAGTTGCTGTTCCCAGTTGCTTCCACTTTGTTATAATACAACTAATAGTTGAATGTGGAATATTTAGTAGCAAGGAAGTTTCAAGGATGGACCCATTCTTTCACAAATGTTTGTAGAAGCAGTCTGCATGCCTAGTTGCTTGATTTTATACACATGATTGCAATTATTTGGAGGGGTGTCCCAATACATTTGGCAATATAGTGTACTTACCTAATCCCCCCCCACACAAGACAAGTCCCTGTGGCTCCTCCCCCCCCCCACACACACACGACAAGCCCCTGTGGCTCCTCCCCCCCACACACAAGACAAGCCCCTGTGGCTCCTCCCCCCCCACACAAGACAAGCCCCTGTGGCTCCTCCCCCCCCACACAAGACAAGCCCCTGCGGCTCCTCCCCCCCCACACACAAGACAAGCCCCTGTGGCTCCTCCCCCCCATGGTCTTGCGGTCTTGAGCGGTGGACTTTTCCTGATGTCATCACACCCATAAACCTGCTCTGGACATGAGAACGTCAGGAACAGTCCACCGCTGGATTGTGTGTGTGTGTGTGTGGGGGGGGGGGCTATTTGCAAATGGAGCAGAGAATCGGGTGAGTAAAGGCTTTCTCCTCTCCCCTGGACAAAACAAGCAGTTCATCCATGCAGTGCGGGCGCAACCCCACTGCATGGGAAACCATTTCTTTGCCTGGAGTTGGGCTTTAAAGCAAAACACCAGCCAAAAACAAGATAAAATTGATAGCCCATTAGGTCTGCAGTTCTGACAGTGCTCTCAAGCAATATATTGAACATTATGTGCGCGCTGTGGTAATGTCAGGGACCGCATTTGAGGCTCCCCCCTTAGCTCATATGTTGACAACCACTGCTATAGAATCCCTTGAATGTCATCCGGGTTGCTATTACATCCAAGATGGTGGCATCCAGCAGCAGATTTAGGGTCTTTGGATGTCTACACAAGGCAGGCTTTAATAGGTACATGGATATACAATCTGATCTTTTTGTTGAAAAGAATGGTTTGGTGACTGGATACCATAGCACAGATCATTAGCAGGCTGAACCACCCTGCAGATGCCCAGAATTTCCTAGTAAACAAAGTCCTGCACGGCGGGCCCCGTTCCAGTGCTCAATGGCTGCCGTCACAGCCTGCTACCTGCACATGCACCTTGTTGCTGAGAGACAGCAGAGAAGACTGTGGGACAATGCCGCGCTCCACAGTACAGATCATTAATCATTTAGGCAGCTTTGTCTAAACCAGCAGAGTATTCTCAGTGAAGGGGGAGTGCCTACGTGTGTGGCAATTTCCTAGATGGCCTCGAGTACAGTATACAATAATAAAGAGGACATCAGCTTTTCGCATTAAAAAAAAAAAAAAAAAAAAAAAAAAAAAAGAAGATATACACACACACACAATTGCGTGTTTGTGCGACGCTGTACACAAATAAAATGTGTCCTTTTTTTTCCCCCTCGCAAATAGAGCTTTCTTTTGGTGGTATTTGATCACCTCTGCGGTTTTTATTTTTTGCGCTATAAACAAAAAGAGAGCGACAATTTTGAAAATAAATAAAAAATATATATATATATATATATATATATATATATATATATATATATATATATATATATATATATATATATATATATATATACATACACACATATATATATATACATATATATATATATATATATATACACATATATATACAGGGGGTCCCCTAGTTACAAACATCCGACTTACAAACGACTCCTACTTACAAACGGAGGGAGACAACAGGAAGTGAGAGGAAATCTACCCCTAGGAAGGGAAATTCACTCCTGTAAGAGTTATTATGGGGAAAAGGTACCTCCACTGATGCTTTATCACCAATCCTTGTTTCCACAACAATCCAACATTTTCAAAATCCAATTGTCACTGGGACAGGAAGTGAGGTGAAATCTTCTGTACAGGGGCACACACAGCAAAACAAACATTACAGGGGTGTTAACCCTTCCCTATGCTAGCCAAAAAGCTTAAAAATATTTTTTTTGGCTGGAGCTACACTTAAAAAATGTACCTGTTCCGACTTACAAACAGATTCAACTTAAGAACAAACCTACAGTCCCTAACTTGTTTGTAACCCGGGGACCCCCTGTATATATATATATATATATATATATATATATATATATAAAACTTCCTGCTATTAAACAGCCAATATATAAAAAAAAGTAACAAAGTCGAATTTCTTTTTTCAATTTAGGCCAATATGTATTCTGCTACATATTTTTGTTTAAAAAAAATCCCAATAAGCGTATATTAATTGGTTTGCTCAAAAGTTATAGCATCTTCAAACTATGGGATATTTTTGTGGAACTTTATTTTTTTAATAGTAATGGCGGCGATCAGTGACTTATAGCAGGACTGCGATATTGCGATATTGCGATAGACAAAAAGAACACCAAGTGACACTTTGGAGACTTTTTTGGGGCCAGTGACACCAATACAGTGATCAGTGCTAAAAAAATATGCACCGTCACTGTAATAACGACACTGGCTGGGAAGGGGTTAACATCAAGGGCGATCAAAAGGGTTAAACGTGTCCCTAGAGAGTGCTTGCTAACTGTGGGGGATGCTTTAACTCCTCCTTAGCAGAAACACAGGATCTCTATCTTCTCTTGTCACAGAACGGTGATCGGCTTTGTTTACATCGGCAGACCGCTGTTCTGCCTCTCCCAGTAACGATCGGCGAGTCCCAGTGGACATCGGGTCCGCTTGACCCGCTGACTGGCTCCTGCTGTGTCCAAACGAGTTTGTAAATGTTGAACACAGATCCTAATGAGAGTGCTGATTGCCACTTTAAACAAGCTGCTAGCAGGACTTCAACACTTCTTGAAGCTTACTGAAAAGCCTGCTAGCAGCTTGCATAAAGTGGCAATCAACACTCCTATTAAAATTTGTGTTCAAACATTTATAAACTGGAGCTGAAGGTTACTTTAAAAACTTCAACAAAGCTTGCTGTTCACACTGCTCTTATACAAACTGAAGCCCGTTTAAAACAGGCCTTATTCCCACTTGGACTAAGCATCCTTGGTTGTTTTTCAGGGTTTTTTTTTTTTATATGCATTTTCATTTTGCAAATTTTTTATTTCTTTTTTTTTTTTTTTAATGGAAAGCTAGTTACTTGGCTTTTCAGGTGCTCCTGCTGAAGTCTATTGAGGCCAAAATGCGTCAGTCTGTCCCAAAAGAAGTTAATGTACTTTTGCAAGCGATGAGCCTTTCAGCAACATTACGCTCCGGTGTGAATGGCCCCCCCAATGAGTCTACTGGAAAACCTACCGTCAAGTGCTGAAACGCTTTCGGTGAATCTTCATATCACTCAGGTGTGAATGGGGCCTGAAGGGAGCCCCGTGCCGATGCAAAAGCTTTCCTCTAGCCCCATATACAGTGATACAGAATGGAGGGTAAGGCTGCTGGCAGAGCAGTGAGGTCATCGCAGGCCTTCCTTCCCCGACTACAGCTCTGGCCCTGCACAGTCCACAGAGACAAGATGATCACGAGACTGCAGGATAAAGCTGCTGAAAAATAGCGTGTCGATTTTATGCCCGACTAATTTGTCAACTTTGTGATCACATCTACATTACATTTGTGCTGGGAAGTCCAGTGATCTTGCAGAAAAGGTATGCAAGCTGACATGGATGAAGTGTCATGCGGGTTACCTTGTCAGTTTGACATTCTTTTTTTTAATTTTCCAACAGTTTCCAAAAAAGGGGGCGATGTAAAATGTCACCGTCATAAATACTGCCTCCAGTTCCTGCAGTTGGTTCAGTCCAGATCCTCCTCCTTTCATGCATGACTGAAAGTAGTATTAAACCCAAAAGCAAACATTATATTGCAGCTTACAATTCCTAGATGTGATGGCTGCATCAGCTTCTCTTTTCTAGGCTTTCCAGTCCTCATATTTAATCTGGTGATCTGGCCCATAAGTCTGTTTTTCAAAACCTGCAGATGTAGTAGTAAGAGGGAAACCATTTGCCACTGACAGGGGTGCAAACAATGATCCGTTTTTGTTGTTTTTTTTTTTTGTTTGTTTACAGGATATAAAAACTTCATCGCAAAAAGGAAAAAAAAAACAGTTTGCTGTAACTGCTTAAAATACTTCAAACAGAAGGCCGTCTCCCCACCTTGTCTCAGCAGTCGACAGCAGAGAGGACAGAACTCCTCCACCAGATCCTGCGCTTCTCCGTGTAGCCATGGAGAGACTCGTCTCTGCCCCCCTGCCCCCCCCCCCCCAATCTTAGCAGTCAACAGCAGAGAGGACAGAACTCCTCCACCAGATCCTGCGCTTCTCCGTGTAGCCATGGAGAAGCTCGTCTCTGCAATACACCCCCCCCCCCCAATCTCAGCAGTAGGCAGTAGAGAGGAGGACAGAACACCTCTGTCAGATCCTGCGCTTCTCTTTACAGCTGTGGAGAGGCTCGTCTCTCCCCCCCCATCTTAGCATTCGACAGCAGAGAGAACAGAACTCCTCCACCAGATCCTGCGCTTCTCTTTACAGCGGAGGAGTGGCTGGTCTCTGCCCCGCCCCCCCTCCACAGTCAACAGCAGGGAGGTCAGAACTGGTTCTACAGATTGTGCACCTCTCTTCTCTGTGAAGCCCACCTTGTTGTCTTCAGCAGACTCTGGAAACTGACTCCAGCCCCCCCTCTGGTCCTCCTCAGCTCTGCTCTGGCAGCATCACAAGGTATGGGGGTGCACTGTGAAGGAAGGGGGGGGGGTGCTCTGAACATCTTGTCTGTGGAGAGGCTCGTCCCTGCCCTCTCCTCCCTACCTCAGCAGTCAGCAGCAGAGAGGACAGAACTCCTCCGCCAGATCCTGCGCTTCTCCGTGTAGCCATGGAGAGACTCGTCTCTGCCCCCCTGCCCCCCCCCCCCAATCTTAGCAGTCAACAGCAGAGAGGACAGAACTCCTCCACCAGATCCTGCGCTTCTCCGTGTAGCCATGGAGAAGCTCGTCTCTGCAATACACCCCCCCCCCCCAATCTCAGCAGTAGGCAGTAGAGAGGAGGACAGAACACCTCTGTCAGATCCTGCGCTTCTCTTTACAGCTGTGGAGAGGCTCGTCTCTCCCCCCCCCCATCTTAGCATTCGACAGCAGAGAGAACAGAACTCCTCCACCAGATCCTGCGCTTCTCTTTACAGCGGAGGAGTGGCTGGTCTCTGCCCCGCCCCCCCTCCACAGTCAACAGCAGGGAGGTCAGAACTGGTTCTACAGATTGTGCACCTCTCTTCTCTGTGAAGCCCACCTTGTTGTCTTCAGCAGACTCTGGAAACTGACTCCAGCCCCCCCTCTGGTCCTCCTCAGCTCTGCTCTGGCAGCATCACAAGGTATGGGGGTGCACTGTGAAGGAAGGGGGGGGGATGCTCTGAACATCTTGTCTTACAGATAGAACCTGCCCCTTTGAGGGCAATTATAATGCTGATGCGGCACACAATGAAATTGACCTCTAGCTTAAAAAATGTCAGCTGGAACTTGGCTTCAATTTGTTTAGTGTATCTAAACGTGCTAATCCACAAAACACTCCCTTCCACCCAGAAGGACAATGCTGCTGTCTAAAATGGTGCCTCCTGTGCTCCTTCATCCAAAGTGGGGGGCACCCTAAGAGGTCAAAAACAGAGGAAAAAATGGCCTGACGATAGAAAATGAATGCAGCCATTAGATCGAAGGATTGGTAAGCTGCAATATATTACATTTTGGGTTTAATACCGCTTTAAGGGCTTGAAGTCATTATTTGATTAACAAAGGGGCCCCCCAAGTTTGTAGACTTCCAGGGTACTCCGGGAGACGTCTCTGAGGGGGATCCCGTTGAAGCCCCTTGCTTAGCACTTTAGCGAGCAGAAAGCAACACACATGATCACTGCAATCTGTTTTTTTTTCACATTGTAAGTTGTTTATTGTGCGACGATCGTTATTCTTGCGGCTGTCATCCTACAGATGAAGTCATTCAGGTAGAAAGCAGGGCAGAGGAATTTACATTCTGTACAGACACGCTACTCTTCCATCCCCTCCACAGACAAAAACAGCTCGTTTTACTCCATCACCCCCATCGTCCTCCATGGGAGTCTCTACAGCCTCCACCACCAGCCCCCCGGCAGTGAAGGGAAGCCGAGTTTTCAAGAAGCTAGTTGGCGTTACCGGGCTTGTCCTATGTGGCAAAGGATTCTGGGAATTGGCGTTCAGCTGCTGCACATGATCAAAAAACACAGGGACAGCATCTGATGTGCTTATTTGACCTGCAGACGGTAGGAGAAACCCTTGTGTGTGGGGGAGCCCAGATTTAGGGACACACGTATCTCCAACATTCGCTTTAGGCAGACCAGGTAAACGTGTCTGTATTTGTATCTGCTGAGTCTGGGCCTTTGTCTACTATCCTAAGGCATAACTGAAAACCAAAACGTACATCATAGCATAACGTTACCACTAAACTATTTTCTAACACGTCTATCCCTGTGCAGGGAAAAACATATCCCAGACACATGTTCAGCTTCAGATGTATGGCTGTACAGCAATCTCCTCCATGTACAATGCTAGAGGAAGTGTTGGGTAGGGCTCTAGACTCCAAAAAGGTAAGTATAGTATGACAAACATACCAGCAAGAGTGATGGAAGGGATCCCCGGAGTTTTCTGAAGAGAGTGTATAAAGAGGAGGCGATATCAAGTCCAGAAAAGGGTTTTTGTCACTAGCAAGATGTCAGAAGGTAAACAAGTTTCAAGTTCACTAATCTCCCTTTATCAGGGCTTGAAGAGAATACTGGAGTGGATACTGCAAAAAGCAAAGACCAGTCTGAAGAGTATATAAAAAAAAAGGAGAAGAGATCAAGTCCAGAAAAGGTTTCTTTGTCAATAGCAAGATGTCAGAAGGCAAAATGAGTTTCGGGCTCACTAATCTCCCTTTATCAGGGCTTGAAGATAATACTGGAGTGGTTCCTGCAAAAAGCAAAAGACCAGTCTGAAAAGTATATAAAAAAAAAAAAAAAAGGAGAAGAGATCAAGTCCAGAAAAGGTTTCTGTCACTAGCAAGATGTCAGAAGGTAAAACGAGTTTCGGGCTCACTGATCTCCCTTGATCAGGGCTTGAAGATAATACTGGAGTGGTTCCTGCAAAAAGCAAAAGACCAGTCTGAACTGAAGAGTATATAAAAGAAGGAGAGATCAAGTCTAGAAAAAGTACGTCACTAGCAAAATGTCAGAAGGTAAAGGAGTTTCAGGGGTCACAAATCTGTTGGTGTTGGGTAGGGCTCTAGACTCCAAAAGGTAAGTATAGAATTACAAACATACCAGCAAGAGTGATGGTAGGCATCCCCGGAGTTTTCTGAAGAGAGTGTATAAAGAGAAGGCGATATCAAGTCCAGAAAAGGTTGTCACTTGCAAGATGTCAGAAGGTAAACAAGTTTCAAGTTCACTAATCTCCCTTTATCAGGGCTTGAAGAGAATACTGGAGTGGATACTGCAAAAAGCAAAGACCAGTATGAAAAGTATATAAAGAAAAGGAGAAGAGATCAAGTCCAGAAAAGGTTTCTTTGTCAATAGCAAGATGTCAGAAGGCAAACGAGTTTCGGGCTCACTAATCTCCCTTTATCAGGGCTTAAAGATAATACTGGAGTGGTTCCTGCAAAAAGCAAAAGACCAGTCTGAACTGAAGAGTATATAAAAGAAGGAGAGATCAAGTCTAGAAAAAGTACGTCACTAGCAAAATGTCAGAAGGTAAATGAGTTTTGGGGGTCACAAATCTCCCTTTATCAGGGCTTTTATATTGACATTTACAGATGATAGAAGATAATACTGGAGTGGTTACTGGAAAAATCAAAGACTGGTCTAAAGAATATATTTAAAAAAAAAAAAGAAAAAAAAAAAAGAAGGAGAGATCAAGTCCAGAAAAGGTTTATTCTTCATAAGCAAAAATGTCAGAAAGTATATCAAACACATTTAAGGCCTCACAAATCCCCTCATTGGGGTTTTTATGTTGGTGTTTACTGATGATTGAAAGTAATACTGGATAGGTTATTGCCCAAAAACAAAAAAAAACACAAAACAAAAAAACACAAAAAAAAAAAAAACACAAAAAACAAAAAAAAAAACACAAAAAACAAAAAAAAACACAAAAAACAGTTTGATGTAAAAAGTCTAGATCTAGATTAAGTCCAGTAAAGGTTTTTTCCTTAAAAGATCGATCTCAGAAGGTAAATGTGTTTTGAGGCTCACAAATCTTATCAGGGCTTTGGTACATTGGTATTTATGGATGATTGAAGATAATACTGGAGTGGTTACTGCAAAAATCAAAGACCAGTCTGAAGAGTATATAGAAAGGGAGGAGAGGTCAAGTCCAAAAACAGTTTATTCTTTACAAGCAAGAGGTCAGAAAGTATATTCAACAGGTTTCAGGGCTCACAAATCCCAATTCATCAGGATTTCTATATTGGTATTTACTAATGATTGAAAAGCATACCGGACAGGTTACCGAAGAAAAGAAAAAACAGTTTGAAGAACATGTAAAAGGAAGGAGAAATCCACAAATCTACATCAAGTCCAGAAAAAGTTTATTTGTTGCAAGAAAGATCTCAGAAGGCAAACGAGTTTCGAGGGTCACAAATCTCCCTTTATCAGGGCTTTTATATTGGTATTTACGGATGATTGAACAGAATACTGGAACGGTTACTGTGAAAAACAAAGACCAGCCTGAAGCATATAAAAAAAGGAGGAAAGAAAGTTCAGAAAAGATTTATTCTTCACAAGCAAGAAGTCAGAAAATCTATCCAACACGTTTTGAGGCTCACGAATCCCCCCTTCATGGGGGGGGGTTTATAATGGTATTTACTGATTGAAAAATATTGGACAGGTTATTGCTGAAAACAAAAACCATTTTGAAGAAAATGTAAAAGGAGGAGAAACCCACAAACCTAGATCAAGTCCAGTAGGCTTAATGTACACATGTGACGTTTTAAAACCTCTCCCGAACGATTTAACTTTTGCCACGTTTACATGCCGCATTTGCGCTTAGAAGCGTTTTTTTTTTTTGCAAATAAAAAAATGCATCTCCATTACACACGCCGCAAGTTACCACGTTTACATGCGTTTACAAGCTGTTACAGGCAATTGGCGTTTCAAATGCCTCTGAACATGCGTCCTGAACGCATTTTTTTTTGCTTTCCAAAAAATGCTTCTAAACTCAACTGCCTAGAAACTACTATAAACGACCCTGTGTACATGTACTGATAAGATAACAGAGGAGAGTTCAAGGGCAGTTGAAAAAAACGACCAACTGCACCTAAACATTTGTTTACCAGCAGCAGTGTACATGAAGCCTAAAGGTTTATTAATCACAAGCAAGATGTCAAAAGGTAAACGCGTTTTGGGGCTCACAAATCTCCTTTTATCAGGGCTTTAATATGTTGGTATTTATGGATGATTAAAGATAATACTGGAGTGGTTATCAAGGGAAAAAAAGACCAGCCTGAAGGATACATAAAAGGTGAACGCCACCACAAATATAGATCAAGGTGTATTTGTTACAAGCAAGATGCCAGAAGCCAACATGTTCCGGGTTTCCCAAATCCCTCTTCATCAGGGCTTTTTTCTATATGCAGATTTACAGGTGATCAAAGAGTATACTGGACGGGTTATTTTACAAAAAAATGAAGATCAGGTGAGACAGGCAAACTGCACTGCCTGTTCTGCAATAACGTGTCAAATATTATCCCCAATCATCTGTAAATGCCAGCATAAAGACCTAGTGAAGGGGGATTTGTGAACCCCAGAAACGAATTGGCTTTAATTTGACCTACTGCTTGTGATATATAAACCTTAACCAAACTTGATCTATACTTATAGCACCCTCATCCCTTTAAATTTACTCTCCTCCATCCAAGGGCAGATAACTTGAGCAACTACCTCCACGTACCTAGGTTTGTGGGAACACCAAAACTCAGGTCAACCTGATATGCAAATTGCAATTTCCTTGTGAAATAAAGTGCTGATTAACTTACAGCTCCCTCTCCCCAACGCACTTAACCATTGGTCAGAAAGTCCACTCATTAAAAGTGATCAAGAAGTCAGCAAACAGTGGGAGGGATTGCACACTTTCAGCGGGTGAAGTTTGAATATAAATATTAGAGCAGATCGAGCATAAAATTTCAAGAATTTTGCCAAGCAAAGGTTTGTATTACCAGTTATATAGTATTTTCCTCAGGGCAACTTTAGGGGTAATGCTCAGGTTAGAAAAAGTTTTCACTAGCTACAGTCTAGAAGTTAACCTACGGCCATATCACAAATACAAAGAAAAGCTTAATGGTGAACAATTGGCACCATAAAGTACCTGAAAGAACCATTCTTAAAAACAAAGTCCCTTGCAGAAGGTCATCTACACCTGAAAAAAACCCCTAGACTTTTAGCATTGGAAAAAAGGCCCAGCCCACCCCATTCCACAAAGCAGTGCTGCTCCATGCCTAAGCAGCCTATTGCCTCAAGTCTTGGCTGGGTTCACAAATTGCTGATGCTGGTCAGTCCCTGCTGCTGCCTCTCACCTTGTGACTTGCGACTCGTACTATGGGACTTTATCGGTCTGTTGTCTCTCAAAATAATTGTCAACTCAACCCAACGTAGTAGGTTGTTAAATTCTAAAATCCCATCTGACACACAGATTTTAAAAACACACATACTATTGAACAAAACCCATATTGTTTCCCATCCCCTCCACTGCTATACATATACACCTGACTGCTCCAGAAAAGGTCAGAATATTGGCCCACCGGATGTATATAAATTCAATAAAACACATGCATGTTATAATTTCAACCAGAGTAGCCTGGGGAGTGGCTATAATACCTTAACGTGTTTCGCGGATGTGCTTTTTCTGGACAGGTGTTCAGAAAGAGTTGTAGAAATGTTTAAATAAGGTTATGACCCATGGCTATAACCAAAAGGAGCCCATTAGGATGAGAGAGTGGGGAGCACACAACAATGCGGCAAATGCCTAAATAAAATACTAAAACAAACCAGGGGACACAATGTAAGCACCCCCCAAAGTAGAGTGTCCAAGATATCCCAATGTCCTCTCAACTCTCCCTGATGGAATAATAAGGGGTTATATTGGCTTTGCAGACGTACAATAGCGCCCAGTAGGTTATTGCACATGTCTTGGAAGCCATGAGACCCTTTATTGTTCGAACTCTCAGCCATGGCACATTGACTTGACTGAAGCTCTGGAATGGCTTTGTAATGGTAGAAAGTGAAGGAGATGTGAAAAGTTACTTGAGTGGTCCACTTTGATTTAAGCAGTAAAGTAGCGTGTATAAAGGGACAGGCTTGCTTTAACTCAATGGCTACCACTAATTAAAATAAATGGTCTGGGTAAGATTTTAAATTGGACATATTATTATGATAAAAAAAGTTATAGAAGCTTAAAAATATAATGCAGTTTCACACGCTATGGGGCTATGAAAACTGTTAACACAGGAAATGTGAGACCCCAACAAGAGCTAGGATAGGAGAAATATGCTATGACTAAACCAAGTATAATCCCATTAGACAGGCATCTGTTGCGCAAACCTTATTCTTTGGTTAATGTAAGATTAAACTGTGTTTTCAAGAACATAGTTTAAAGTACATGTAAAGCCAAAATCTATTTTTCAGCATGCTTGCCGTCATTACTCACTGTATTCAGTTTTTTATAAGCAAATCACTAGATCCCCTGCAAAGTTACTTAGCTGGAAACCCTGCCAGTAACAGGCTGTTAAGCCACTGCCTTTCCATCAGCAGCAGCATTGTAGACGCCTTCAGTTGGTTATTGGGCTGCCTATGGGGTGTACAGGTTTTGAGCCGAGCTATGGGTCTGTGTATATTCTGTGTATTTTCCAGTGAAAGTTGAAATGTTATGGATCATGTGAAAATGTGACGCTTTGGATAGTTACCAAGTTATAGTTAACTATACTTTTAGAAAGCCCCTGATGATGTCACGTATGACGAAACACACAGGGCGGAACCAGAATGCAAACTACTACGCATGCTCAAATTGCCACGGCCCTTGTTGGGGTCTCGAATTTCCTGTGTTACACATAGCTTAATTTCTGAACTTATTTGTTTTGGTTTCTTTCTATGTATGGGTTGTTACCGACATGTGGTGAAAATGTCATGTCAATAGCACCTTTATGCCCCATACACAGGATCAGAAATTCTGCCAGCAAAAGTTGGATGAGAGCTTTTGGTCAGAAATTCCGACCGTGTGTATGCTCCATCGGACTTTTGCTGGCAGAATTCCAGCAAGCAAAAGATTGAGAGCAGGTTCTCTATTTTTCGGTCGGAAAAAGTTCCTATCCGAAAATGCGTTCGTCTGTATGCAATTCAAACGCTCAAAAAATCATGCATGCTCAGAAACAATTTGACACATGCTCGGAAGCATTGAACTTCATTTTCGCGGCTCGTCGTAGTGTTGTACGTCACTGCGTTCTTGACAGTAGAAAGTTCAGAGAACTTTTGTGTGACCGTGTGTATGCAAGTTTTTTCTGACGGAATTTCTGATTGTGTGTACGGGGCATTAGAAATAGATTTACCTAGAAAAATGGTGACGTGTTCAATACTTATTTTACCCGCTGTATTTCTATGTCGATACTCTGCATTTTGACTCAACTGGTGAGCTGAGCTCTGAGTGACAGTGTGTGCACCTAGCGTTGTTGATGTTTGCAAGCCGACATGCTGCTGCTGGGGTATAGCAGATTGTCTTGTGGAATGTACTGAGCGTTGTTTGACGGCTCTTAGCTGAGGGTCATTCTGGTGAGCTCCCCTCCTGTTGCATTAGGGTGGTGTGTGGTATCACTGTACAAAGACCTGAAGGCTTTTAGGACATAAAGCTTTCTTTCACTATACATGGGGAAGACCACCATCTTTTCTTGGCTCTTCATTGAGACTTGCTTATTATTAATTTTTTTTTTGTGGTCTAACATTGTCTGCACAGATTGAGTGAAGCAAGGTTTAGTGTGTGTATAATATATATATATATATATATCTACAGAGAGAGAGAGAGAGAGAGAGAGAGAGAGAGAGAGAGAGAGAGAGAGAGAGAGAGAGAGAGAGAGAGAGAGAGAGAGAGAGAGAGAGAGAGAGAGAGAGAGAGATAGATAGAGAGATCTCTCTCTCTCATATATATATATATATATATATATATATATATATACACACACCTCTATATCTATCTATCTATCTACACACACACATACACACACAATTTTACTATAGCAATTTATATTTAATATCTAGCACTGCACTTTTGCATACCCTATATGATAGTTACCAATAATCAAGAGGAATGACAGACTGAGCAGTACAAGTCACAAAACAGAATGAAAGACATCTGAAAACATACGTGAACTTGTAAACTTTACTGAATGCAAACCAACAACAGTTGCCTGGAAGGAAATTCCACGTGAAGTATGTTGAAGTAGTGAAGAAGTGTGTGGAAATGAGTGCTCACCATTTCACACACAGAGCCCAAACAGAAAACCTGATCCTCCACTCCAGCCGAGGTTACGGACTCATTCTCTGCATACCATGAATAATATACAGTTCACTGCAAATCAAACATTACATTATAGCATGCACCGCATGTTAATGTGACATTAAACCAACACAAGCTGTGCGCCACCAGCAAACAAAAGACTCGACAGCTCTGTCAATACCAGGCAAAGGACGTCTTACCATCTCATCCAGGGCATAACGCAGCAGGCCGTGCTCGTAGAGGATGAAGAACCTCCGCTGCCATTTCTGTGGAAGAACGAAGATCATCATTAGATGGCAGATTCAAAAACAAGATGTACCTTTTTATAGAAGTTACAGAAGCTTAAAATGAATGTAAACCTACAATATTTTAATTTAAAAATTTTAATGTAATACTTACCTGCTCTGTGCAGTGGTTTTGCACAGAGAAGCCCCGATCCTTCTTATCTGGTGAAATTGAAGGAAACCAGATGTGAGACATACAAAGGCCGCAATTGCTGACCTCTTAACATGCATCTAAACCCAATAAAAAGAAAGAAAAAGATTATTGCAGCCTACCAGTCCTTAGACAGGGAGGCGCCATCAGTTGTATGTATTGGTT